>NC_056747.1:974206642-974254904 GCF_019279795.1 Protopterus annectens
ATATCTATGTCTGTATTTATATATATTATATATGTGTGTGTGTGTGTGTAGATATATATATATATATATATATATATATATATATGTATGTATGTATGTAAAATATGTATAAAATTTGTAACTGAAAGATCATAATGATTAAGTTATGATATGATTATCAGTGTACTAACATTACCCAGTAACGGGACAGACAAACCACAAGCACTTTTTTAGGGGGACAGGCCTCCTGCACCTTCCAGCAGCAACCCACCTCTATCCCCCTTTTAATTATATATATACTAACTCCAAGATTGCATAGTCTGTTGAGGAAGAATACTGCCTTTTCTGGGAAATGTCATTCTCTCCCACCGGTTGACTGTTGCTGTTGATCTAGTAGTTGCTAACATTGTAATCGTTCTATCACAAATACATCCGTCTGTGTGTGTGTGTATGTATATATATATATATATATATATATATGTATATATGTATATATATATATATATATATATATATATATATGTGTGTATATATTTATATATATATATAGATGTGTGTGTGTGTGTGTGTGTGTGTGCACACGCGTGTATACACACACCCACACGCACTATATAAAGGGAAAATAAAGGTTTTGACTCCCTGAAAACAGAGCCAATTTAAGTGCTTAAGAAAAGTCTTGAAAGATAAAGGCAAGTTGTTTTTTTTTTTTTTTTCTCGTTCGTTTTTGGGAAATCAAGTTAGTTTTATTATTTACCTTTGTTATGCATTTATAAAATATTTTCAAAACCTGTTTTGTTTCTGTGCCACATGCTAATCACTTTATCTATTGTATGTTTGTATTAGTGTTCTCAATTCCTTAGGCAGAATACTTGGAAGAGTAGCATACTAGCGGATATACACACATCTCCTGGAAAATGACATTTTCCTTCACTTACAGTATGGCTTTAGATGGAGCCATGGAAAATGTACATCTTTTGCATACTTATTCATTGCATGGCAGGACGGGTGTGCAAAGGGAAACTTACAGACATTTTTAGATTATTCCGTAGACTGTGATAACTTCTCACCCTCTACATGACAATATAGCTTTCCTAATTCATTGGCAATTGGAAGAGTGCGTCGTGTCTCATTTTCCCCATGAATCTCTTTAACTATACTGCCCACTGTTTAATCATTTTAATAAAGGCAGATATGTAAATAATACTAGTGACTTCACTTCACTTCCAAGTTGATAACCAGCATAAAGCAACATACTGGAGAAGTGAACTTACCACATTATTTTGACTTTTGCAATACTGCTGTGTATTGCAAAATGCTAAAGAGCTTCAACATCCTTGCTTAATGCTGACCTGCTGCGAGTCAGCTGCTGCTAAGTGAAAAGGAAAGTATAGTAAGCAAAAGCTGCCAGACAAGACACCCACTTATGTAATTGCACCCCTGTATAGTGTAGTAATACTGCTACCATTCTGGAATTTCCTATAGCTACATGTAGCTCGGAGTATCCCTTTAAAGTGTTGACACAAGTGTAAAAAGAGTCCAAGAAAAATTAGGTGACCTCTGCAGACTTGAACAGTGGCTTGATATTTGAAACAAAAAGCACTTAAGTAGAGTTTTAGCTAGGGTCTTTTTGCACAAGTACTGTGCGTTAAACCTTGCTGTTTGATTGGGATAGGAAAAATTGTACATTGCTCTGAAGAGCTGCAAATTGCTGTTGGACAACACTTCAGCTTGTATTGTTTTCCTTTCTGATATTATCTTTGAGAACCCTGGCTGTGCCCTTTACTGATATTTTTATGCAAGGGCTTTCAGAGTAGGTACTGTTAACAGTATGTATTTTACGTTCTGCCTGTACATTTTTTTTTATTTTGATACCTAGTATAAAATGTTCTTAGCACAATACTTTTATTACATTTTATTTTACTGTCCACTGAATTTGCATGCAAATCCCTCTAAACTGAGAAGAGATAAAATTGTAAATACTTCTTGAAAGCCATATCACAGCCTTAGGCACTATGTACTCTTGCACAAAGTGAACAGAGTATTTGTGTACTCCTTTGATGTGAAGTTGGGCACTTTATTATGAGGTTCAGTAGGCCCATTGCTATGACTGTCAGATTAGCTACTTGACTAATATGTCTGTTTGCTATAGCCACTTATCCGCAAAAGTGAAAACAATTGAACTTAGTTTGACACTATTTTGTATGGGAAAGTTTGTGGGGGTGGTTCTGGATCCTGTTTTGTAAGTCTGTGCAGTCCAATTGTTTGGTAACGAGCCATTCCTTGGATCCAGTGTGGCCTTTAGCCAATGCTCTCATGCCTCAAGCTCCTTCATACTTTCCTATTACCCCTGGTGACCTTCTCCCCCACGTCTCATTTGCTGTCATTGTGACCATTTCTCTTTCTTGGCCTGCAGCTAAATGCTCTAGTTTTTTTTTATGTAATTAATATTTTTCACACTTGAGAATTATTAGAAGTAAAATAGGTTACTGTTCAGTTGTGTAGTTAGTCTCTTTCACCTTCTGAGTGCCACAGCTTCTTAGATGTTAGTTACCTGTGTAACATTTTCTTCCTTTTAATTGTCTCATATCTGTTTGATTGCATTCTATTTGTTCCAGTTGTCCTGTCTTTGTCTGTTAAAATGGATAAGACCTTTAAGAAATGCACAAAATGTGGGCATAAGCTCCCACTTCAAAATGTACATGATTGTGTACTTCATTTAGGTCCTTGGCTCATTGACTATTCTATTTGTAAAGTGTTCAGCCCTCCGCCCCAGCTGACAGGAGAACTTAGTTGATTGTAAAAGGGCATCTTCCTGCTGATTCAGTGGACAAACCTGATAAAACAGAGACAATGACAAATAGATTTTTAAAAAGCAGAGAATCAGGGAACTTTTTCCACCTCCCCTAAGATGGACAGAAAGGGAAGTTCTCACCTGGTACTGAGACGCAAGTCACCAGTTTCAGAGACTATAGTAATCACAGGCAAGTCTCCCACCAAGACCACCCATAGGCATTGTCAGAGTTCAACTTGTCCGGATTTATGGTTTCTAGATCTCCTCCTGCATTATCATTTAAATCAATAACATTCTTTTAGACATGATTCAGTAGCTGATTGGAAACTTATAATGAGGGCGTTTTTTCATGATGCAGAAGAAACCGGCCATAATCCTATACCTTTTTTGTTGCCAGGGAAAATCAGGTTGGCACCCATTAGCTCTTTGCTTTCTATATTAGTGGTATTGGAGCTGGCAATCCACCCAGATCCTGTCTGTGTCGACATTTCTACATTCGACTCACTGAAGTATGGCTCTATCAACCTCAAGTGGGTCTTGGAGCTGACTGTTCGAGTCCTGTGCACGGTCTGTGGTTGCTACTCAGTGGGAGCCATTCTCAATGTCAGGAGCTTCAAAGTTTGAGCCAACAATACTAATCTCCTCCTTAAAGACCTCTGGATCCCTTGTATTGGAGCTTCCCTCCTTGGCCTCACCATGTCTGCCTTGGGAAGGGAAGAGTCTGTGCTGAAGAACGTTTCCTCAGTGCAGATGGACTCTGGCTGTGCCTTCAGGATTAAGAAGAGAGCATCATAGTTTCTTCTTCCCTGATGATTTTGACAGGACTTTCCTCATTGCCAGCTCTACTCCAAGATACACTTCCATCAGCTAGCTGTTCAACCCATTCTTCAACTATCCTAGAGACAGAGCAGAGGTGTACCCTTCAGAGATGAACTGCACCTGAGATCTGACTCCTCTGTGGACTCTTGACTAGTCAAAGACAGAGATCCCTAGGAAGAGAATGTGCAAAAGGAAAGCATGTAAACTAGTCCATTACCTCAGACACTGACTTGGGTGAGAGAGATGGTTCCCCCCATTCCTTTCTTGAAGCAGTCACTTTTGGCGAGGTCTTGGAATTGATGAGGCATAGAAAATAGTGGCTTTCTCACACACCCTGTCAGGATGAGGGTGTGCTGTTCAAGGGATGTGGCTCTGCCCTTTTTACCTCTGTGCAGTCCCCCTGTTGACCATCTCATGGATTTGGTCTCCAGGAGGAAATGTTAGGAGCCCTATACAGTGGAAGCCATTCCACAGAAAACCGATAAGGTGTTACATCGCTTAAGGATAGACAGTTGTTGTCTAAAGGTCCTGTGGTAGACTCTGATTGCTGCAGCCACCACCAAGAAGGCACTGTCAGATGAGTCATCTGCTGTCCATCCCCTAAATATAGTGTCCGGAGTGATTGATAGGATGAGAAAGCACATGTATGCCTCTGGCATGTTCACCTAGAGGGTGTTGAATTACTTGACAGATGTGAACGGATTCCAAAGGGACCTAGCTAAACAAGCAGTGGATACTTTGGGTCAGCCCATGACTTGGAATCTACCATAGTTACAGACTACTTTGAATACCGTGATGAAAATCTTGAACCTCTTCATGCGCCTGTACCATAGTACAGCTGACAAAGCTGTCAAGGTGGCATGCGTTGGCATAGCCCCTTAACACCATGCTTGGCTCTGCCTGTGTGGCTTAATGGAAAACTTCAAGGTGCCCTTTACCAGTGGCCCATTTGGATCCACATTATTTGGGCCAACAGTTGAAGAGAAGTTGGTTAGGTGTGAGCAAGAAGGCAAGACCCACTCTGCCACTGTGGTCTAGAGTACTGTCCAAAATCATTCAGTATGAATTGGAAGGGTTCCATATCCTTGTGGTTTCAGGAATACCCGCGTTAGGTCTGTGACTCCCCCCTGTTATAGGAGTGGCTGATGCAGAGGTGGAATATGTAGATACCAGGTGTGCTAAAAATTGTCTCAAGCTAAGTGCAAAAAAGAGCAGTGTAGAAGTGGTTGGCCAATAAACGCTGTTCACATGTCCTACATTATCAATGGTATTCCTCTTCAAGCAGACACCATCATAACATATTTGGGGACTTGTATGGACAAATGACTTGTTCAGTCATGTTTATACCATAGTCAAAAAATTGCTCTGTCTGGTTAAGTTCATTTCTGAAAGAATGTCCTCAAGATCCAAGAAAGCCATTATACCCACTGTACTCTTTCTTTATTAGCCTTGTCAGACCAATCACTACATTTAGTGCCTCTACTGATGTGCACATATTACTCAAGATTTTTAACCAAGAAAATGTAAGCCTTTAAATCCAGTTATTGCTATTATCACAAGTCTTGTACACAGTAGCCTACTTATGTCTGTTCTTCTGTATCTCTCTCGGTCTCTCTCAATTTAATGCCGTCAGTCTATCTACTGCAACCTTAAAATGGGGTTAGGCAGGACTGGAGCATGCAAGAAACTCAATTGAATCCTGGGAGTACATGTAGACTTCACAGAAAGGACCTTTGCTGAGAATCAAACAGTTGAACTTGTTGCTGAAAGGCAACAGCACTATGGTACTGTGACCCGAATCCAAGATTCTTCCTTTTTCTATTTTAAATTGTAATCAGCATGAAGAGGTGCAAAGAAGATTTTGCCATTATGTTGCCTATAAGTAGTTCAGTTTTCCTTTTTCAGTTTAGTATTAACAGTTATGCTTAAACAAGCATGACTTCTATTGCAATCTTGATAATTTAGGTCTACCTTCCAGTAATCTGTTCTGTTATGTAACTGATCTAACTGTTGGTGTTTCAAAAGTAAGAAATAAAGAACATTTAGATATATTTGAATTGTATTTATTCTTCCTTCTGTATCATATTATCTCCTTTTTTGTGTTTTGTATAACATTTTATGACTGATTGTAAAGTATACCAGATTATTAATGTATAATTGGTTTTCTTTAAGACTCCTGCTACAAGCAGAACAACTTCCTTCTCTGAATCTCGAAACCATGAAGATTCAACTCCAGCCAAGAAGTCAAAACCAGCAGCTCCTCCAGGTATATGGATTGTAACGAGAGAACTTGTACTCTCCTTTTTCTTCTATTGTTACCAATTCCTTTTTGTAAAATTATTGTGAATTCCAACTACTTGAAGGGCTGGCTGTTTGAACTGGTCGCAAGTGGTGCATCATTTCACAAGTGTTCCAGATGTACCAGCAATTTGACAACTCAACTTAGGGTCACCCTTCTTGTTTTTCCAGGTGTGTCGATGCTGTGTTGGCCACTTTTGCAACAGCATTTGGATAGTGACATGTCTTCCACAGCAATGCATGAATACTGAAATAGATTTAAGCTATTGGTTGAGAAGGTGTGTGTCACATGGATTTCAAACTTCATTTTGGTTTTACATAGTACAGTAATATGCCACTACTACTTTTACACAAGAACATGAAGATCTTGGCATTAGCAAAGTAATTCTTAAATTAAAATACTACTGATACTTATAAGAAATGTGTATAGTAAAACAATATTGGTAGTCCAGTAATTTGTTAGTCATAATAAGAATTTTTAAAACATTCCTCTTATGTGACAAAAGGTTAAAATATGTTCCTTCTTTGACTTCACATAGTAGAGGGCTTGGTTTCAGTTAAGTTTCCCAATGTTAATACCATGGTGACATTGGTAGTTTTGCGTGTTTTCTGTAGTAATGAAAATTGCCAAGTGAATCTGAACACTTAGAGTAACTTTGATCATTCTCTCAGAATAAGTACCCTGAAGTTAAAATTCTCATGATCTGCGAATGACAGTAGCACACACCTTTCATAGGTATGACTGACAGCTGACAAATCACGTTACTTCATATTGAATGGGTTTGCATTTAATATATTGAAAAAGTACACATTTGTGAGGGCAGCTTGCATGGTGTTTTGAAGAGCTGCTTTCTAGAAACTTGAAGGAAGACTTAATTTGAAGGTTCCTGTTCTTCCTAATATTGCTAAAAGGGAATGGATTGAGTTTGTCTAGAATGCCTGATGTCTCATTTTGGATCTCTCTGGCTTATTCCTGGTGTGCCCCACACTGTCATTTTAGCTGATGCTGTTAGATTGGTGATTGAATACTGAAGAAGATAAATTGCAGAACTTATGTTTTATGGGTGTTGATGTCCATACTGATTGATTGTTGTAGATATGTAACTTAACATACACTTAAGCAATCCTTTTGATAGCACTTTAAAATGTTATATTTTTTTGGTGAGAGGGGGTATCACTAACAGCTTGCTATTACGAGGATGAATTGGTTGAGTATGGAAGAGGATTGGGACTGAGACAGCTTTTAATGAAATAGAGGAAATCTGGCTTTATGAAAAATCAGCAGTCCAGGAACATGCGTCAGGCAAGGGACCTTTGTCAGGCTTACACAATGCACCATAAAGACTGATTTCTTTTCTTCTAATTTCCTTTTATCAACTTTTAATTATTTGTTCCTTTTCAAGTGCATTAGTCTGTTATTTTTTCTTATATTGTCCACTATATCATTAATGGTCCACAAGGAGTGATTCAGGAGATGTATTTTATTTCTTTGTACATCATCTGCTCCCCCACCTACCACCAAGATTCGGATGGACTACCTTATAACCTGTTATCATGCAACCATATTCTTGGGCACTGCTTGCTTCCTTACCTTGGTCAACTAGCATGCATTTCTTTTTCCAGTCTTCCTTTGGTGCCCCATTCCCAACAGCGCCTACTGTATAAATACGTCATTGCTGAAGAAACCTGCTTAACAGGCCAGGCATTAAGAGTTAATGGGGCTTTAATGACCGTCTTAACTTGGTTTCATGAAGTTCTATTCTTTCTTGTTCCATCCTGTTTTTCCTGGTTAGGATGAGGTGTTAAGTTAAAACTGCATGCACTTCAAGATTCAGGAAGTTGAGGCTTTTTTCTCTCTTTGAATACTGCATAACAGACTTTGTCCTGACTTAATGGAAACAGTCTATTCCATTATCTTTGCTGGCTAAGAGGTGGGATGTTTGTCTGCATACATTTAATGATTCATGCTTAGACTCGTACATGTTCACATTCAGTCATGGAAGTATGGTAGTGAAGGAGGGCCTTTAGTGTCATTAAGATTGAAGCCCTCCATAGGTTGACTTTCATTTTTGTTTAACCTACCACATTAGGAAGGCTTAAATGCTTAGTCTTTCCCTGCTTAGCTAATGCTTCATTTAGCCATTGTTTTCTGAGCCCTGTTTACAATGTATACTGGAATTACTACACCAGTAGGCCTGCTTTGTCTACCTTCCCTTTTTAAAAAATGTGTGATATACTTGGGATTCATTTCCTTTCTGGGGATTATCAGGGAATAAGTTAGCCCTAACTTTGTTAAACACCAGAGAACAGATTTGCCTAGATCTGTGACTGTCGTCTTATTGTATTGAAGTGTTTCTTTGTTTTTTTTTTAATTTATTGTTATACAGACTATGAACGAAAAATAAAGTACAGCGATATTTTTTATTGCTTGCATTGTTTTGTTTTGCTTTTTTTTTACTTTTTAACACTTTGTAGTTTTAGTGAATTTTGCAGAACCTGGATTGTGGAGATAGTATAACATGAAAATGCAAAAATGCAAAAAAGCAGAATAAAACATTCAAACTGAGTGTTCCATTTAGACAAGTACAGCTGCACTTTCCATTCCCCTCCTCTAACTGCATGTTGTATAGTATTTTTTAATGGATCAGCTGTGTGTTGGCCTACTCCTTTTGGTAAGTCATTCCACCAGTTTCACTCACTTCATGGTGAAGTATTTGCTAGTATGTTGGTTGAACTATGACCCCGTTATTTGGTAACTGTACCCCATCCTATCCACCCTGACCTCCCTTTCTGGATTAATCCCATTACACATTTCCTTTAATGTCTTGTATGACCATGTAATGTGCCCACCCAAGCTGTTGTAGCATGTGGGGGGTGTATATCTTTAAAGTTGATAATGCTGCAAGTTGCAGGAAGTTGCTTGTCATGTGATACACTTCTTTCTGAAAGGCAGTTAAAGGAGAAAAAACTCCCAGAGCCTGGTAGTTCTATCCACCCTGTGTTAAAATTGTTGACAAACATTCAGATGCTATGTTGTGCTAAACATGAAGGAATATAGTTGAAGTGAAAATATTTCTTTGAGAGTTTTTTTTTTTTTTTATTTAAAACTATAGAAGTATGATTAGAAGTTGGTAAAAAGGTCCAACTGCAACCAGCAGGAGTTCCATCACTGCAAGGCAGCTTAGCATAAAAAAAAATTAGAAGTTTTTGGATCTATAAATTTGATTTATTCCTCACTGTGAATGGAATAGTCATAAGCCTAAAAAATGTACATTGTGCCACATTTATGCATGTACCTAAGGAAGAAGGTTTAGATGTGTTTAATGTGTTTAATACTTGTTTACCTTTCTTGAGGAAGAGAAGGTCTGAATAGCGGCAGTTAGAGAGGAGATCAGGAATTATTGTTGTAAGGCTGGAAGAAATTTCATGGTTGTTTTCCATTCTTCCTTAAATGGACTTTGGGTCCTATAGAGACTTTACTGAGCTAAAGAATAAAATCAAAGAACTTAAATTTGTTGAGTTATATGACTAAGTAGTAACGGATAGAATAGCAGATGTAAGAAATAGATTATTAAGAGAAACAGGTCTGACCTTATCAAAAGTTCTAGATGCCTACAGAATGAGTGAAATACAGATACAAACAGAAGAAATGGCAGTGTGTATGATAAACATGATCTCTGATAAAAATGTAAAAAAGTGATGTGAATAGTTTGTAACAGTAATGGTGGTTGTAAAGAAAGTACTGTGCACAGGATGTATGGCACATATGAAATTAAAATACTGTGTTGGATACGGTTATAAACATGGGAGGAAGAAGTGTCCTATGTTTCATCCACTCTGTAGAAGCTGTATTAGAAATAATAAGTTTACTGAGATATATAAAAGGAAAGTCAAATGTGTTAAAAACGTGCATGTTGTTGACCAGAAGTATGAAAACAAGCTTTTTTACTGACACTGTTAAAATTTGAAAAGTGAACTCCAGTGTATCAGAAGCCATGAGATGACAAGGCAAATTAAGAAATGCTGAGAATTAGTAAAATGTTGAATTTAAAGTAGAAATGGATGTTTGATGCAACACAACATATGTAATAAATCTAAAAATGTATTTAAAGCAGTGGGACCAAAATGCACAGTATGTAAAGCTCTGTGCTTAACATATTCAGGACACAGTAAAGGCAAGGGATCAAAATATACTGTAATGAAAAATCGTACAAGATCTTGTTTCAATTTGTTGCACTCAATTTTGTGTCATTTGGCTTCTGAGAAAGCAAAATTAGTTTAAAGGTAAAGGGTGAATGTGTAGAAGTTCAGAAACATTCACACTAACACACGATCATCTCTTACAACTATTCTGATTTATTCAGTCTTGCAATGTTTGGCAGAAAGAATATGTTGTGATGTTATTCCAGTGATACATGTGCCAAGAAAAGAACCATTAACTCTCCAGAGTAGAATTAAGCAGAAATGGACGGGACTGGAAAAATGAGATATTATTAAACAGGTTAGAGCCAGTTGAATAAAGCAGCTAAAGATTTGCATTTGTACCGATCTCTAATGTGTGATCTAAAGAGAGCATTGCTCTTTACTTAAAAATAAATCATGTCAGCAATGCCAGATGCCAAGTTCTTTTCAGTATTAGATGCAGATAAGGAATTATGGCATTTAAAGGTAGATGAAGAAAGCTCCACATTTTGCTTGCCTAAAAGGTATAGATTATGTACAAGTCTGTCTGATATTTTATCAAAACTATAGATATTGCAAAATTCTATTGCACAAGTAGTTGATGGCTTGGAAGGTGTTTCTGTTTGTATAGGCAAAAGAAAATTTTGACAGGAAACTACTACTACTTTTGGCTTTTTCCTGGTTAGGGGTCGCCACAGCAGATCACCTGTCTGCTCATGATTGGCAGTGGAGTTTTCAAGTTAATTAAAAAGCAGTTGTAAAATAAGGGACAAGTCTGAAATGCGTTTGTTATATTGGAACAACAGAGGGACTGAAGCTCTATAGAGAAAACGTTAAAGCATCTTTGCAAACGCTAAGGCCAGAAGACATAAAAGTGTTTACTCTAGAGAAGTATGATCTGAAAGTGAACTACTGACTAGACAAGAAATTGCATGATACAAATAGCATGAGGAATTTAGAGAAACTAGAAATTCTTTAGGCAGATTCTGCAGATGTACCGAGACTGATTCAGAAATACAGTTAGTGAGTAAAGTTATGAGAAGTTGGTCTAAGCAAAATTCATCCATAAGGAAAGAAATTGTGTTTTCTTTCAAGTAAAAAAGGTTGTGTTCAAGGTTTAATGGTCAGACTTGACAGAATAATAGTTTTCAGTCAACTCCAAATTCAAATATTTGAAACACATCGCAGCTGGGAAGAGTAACATGCAAAGATAGAGCAAGAGTTAAAGGTGACTGGCCAGGAATGCCAGCTCTTTTAGAACAGATAATACATAGTTGTACATAATGTTTACAGCAGCAATCCAAAGCAAGTAATGGTAATGTACCCATTGCCATGTCATGCAGGAACTGAAGTGGGCACAGATTTGTTTGTTTATGGAAAGTCTGTATTAATATTCCAAGTACGCTGGAGTCAAAGTGACCAACATAGGAAGTCCATGGAGTGAGTAGTACATTGTATCTGCTGTTTATTGCGCATCCTGGCAAACATCCAGGTGTTGCCACATTATAGCATTGCTCCAAGAGAGGCTTGTAGGTTAATTATGATGGGAGTAGCATAAAGTAGTGTAGGGATCATAGGAAGTCACTAGGCTAATGACCCTAGGGCCTTTACAAGTCTTGCCAAGTTTTACCCTTATTTCCATGATCAGCACCAATTGCCCCTGTCTAAGAGGGACACGGGTGGAACCCCCTGGGTGAATTTATGGTTACCTTTCCAATTGTCCGGATTGCATTTGAAGAGGACCAATGAGGTGCTCTGTTTTACATGAAGTGGGAGTCCATTCCAAAGGTGTGTTAACCTCTGGGAGACAAATCTCTCCCTCCAACAAGTTCTGTTAATGTCACATACCAGGTTAAGGTCTTTAGCGGGAGTAACCCATGTACCATTTGACTTGCAGATAGGCAGCATTTCCAATAAAGCAGGGTCAAAGATTGCCTTGTATGCAAGGCATAGATTGCCTCTGAGTAGTTTGTATGAAACGGAATAAAGTGACAGTGATTTCAGACAAGCCACATACGACAGATGCTGAAGACCTTGAATTTTCCTTGTGAGGAACCTTTGGGGTCTCTGCAATTGCTGCAGGTGCTTGGAAAGGTACATACCAAAAGGGGCTGTACTCTGTTATTGTCCTAATGAGGGAGGCGTACAGAGAGGTCATTTTTTCTGGATGCAATGCCCTTACTTATGAGATGAGCAATATAGAATGCCTTTCTTATAACTCTGGAGACATGGTAATCAAAGGTAACGTTACTGTCAACCTGTGTGTCCAGGTCTCTCACCACTGAGTGCATACTTAGGTTGGTGTTATTGATGTGTTAGCTAGCAGGCACACTGCACTACTGAAAGTGATGATGATACATTTTTTGTATTGAGTTTAAGGACATGACTTTGGTAGCAATCATTTGTTTGCATAAGACCCTTTTGTAGGATGTGGACATTGTTTGAAGATTCTGTGACTGCTCCCTTTTTGCAGTCATCAGCAAACTGGCAGCCACAGAACTTTAGATGTGTGTCCTATCTCATTGTCATTCTTACTAGGTTGGGTTTGGATCCGATCCTCGAGGTCTTCCACTAGCTTTTGGCTAAACCCTATCCCGTCATGCACTACGAGAGCTCCCCAGATCTCGTTTGCTAAACAAGATCGGGTGCTCTTCCTATTGACTTTGGCTAAGTAGATTTCTTCTTACTTCATACTTTTGGACAATTGTTTCTTGTTGTTTTTCTTTTCTGCAAATAACTTAATTCTTATTTCTGCATGTTTCTGTGGTTATACTGTTGTTGGCCGTCATTTTTCCATTAGGCCTTTTCTCCCTATCCCAGCTTTCACTTTAAATAGTTTTGTCTTTTACCTTTGTATTATCTTTTTTTAAAGTCAGCTCATTTAAATTAGAGGACTGCGTTTCCCTTAGCCTGTTTAAATTAAAGGGCTTCCCCCTTTTCACCCCTTAGCCCGTTTAAGTTAAAGAGCCGTGCCATCCTTTTCTCTTTCTCCTAAACAACTGTTGGTTAGTTAATGTTCTTATTTAAAAAAAAAAAAAAAAAAAAAAGAAATAGTGTGTGTGTGTGTATATGTATGTGTGTGTATATATGTATGTGTGTATATATATGTATGTGTGTGTATATATATATATATATATATATATATATATATGTATGTGTGTATATATATAGATAGATAGATATAGATAGATATAGATATAGATATATAGATATATAGATATATATATATATATATATATATATATATATATAGATAGATATCTATATATACATATAGATATATAGGTCTATTTCATTTCATTGAAACTCAAATGACTGGGACCAATTCACTGAAAGCTCACTTCACTGAAAACTCATTTCACTGAAACTCATTTCGTTGAAAGTTTTATATAACCTTTTCCCCACTGTAGTGCAATCCTGGAGTTAGTATGTATAGTAAGGGGTGACGCAGTGGTTAACATTGTCACCTCACAGCAAGAGGTTCTTCGGTTCGATTCTCGGCTGGGGTGCCTTCTGTGTGGAGTTTGCATGTTCTCCCTGTGTTCGCATGGGTTTCCTCCGGGTACTCCGGTTTCCTCCCACATTCCAAAGATATGCATCTGGAGCATTTCTCCCCAGGCCTCTGCTGAAAACAGGCTCTGTGAAACCTAGTCGGACTTTCCCGGTCAACAAATGATAAAAATAAAAAATAAAAGGGGGCGTGGGTGCACAGCCCCCGACTTAGTTTGGTTATATGTTGCCTTCTGGAAAGCGTTATTCATTGCACTTATAAGTATCCATCTGTGTGATTTAAAATGTGTACAGTATGTGGGGGCCTATGCCACCCCACACACCCTCTTACTATGTATACTAACTCCAGGATCGCACTACAGTGGGGAAAAGGCCATATATAACTTTCAACGAAATGAGTTTTCAATGAAGTGAGCTTTCAGTGAAATGGTCACAGGAAACTGACTTTCAGTGAAATGAGTTTTCAATGAAATGAAGTAGACACATATATATATATATATATATTTATATATTCTGATTGTTAGCTGCTGTTTTGTTGTTTATCTTGTTGTTAGAATGTCTTCCAAAGATTCAAAACCCTCTGGGTTTAAAAAATATGAGAAGTGCGGACAAAAAATGTCCCTTACTGATAGGCATACTTATTTGTGTGTACTGTTTAGGAGGTGTACATCTCCAGGAGTCCTGTTCAATCTGTCACTTTCAGTCACAGGGTTCTTTTGGAGAGAAAGAGTAAGCTGATTCTTAGAGGTCTGTTGAAAACCCCCTTCTCTGAAGCAATACAAGAGGGTCCAGGTTCTTCTAAGCCTGACAATATCCATCAAAATCAGACAAGTCTGGGAAGAGATCTTCCTCTTTCAGTGCTCCGACCTTCTAAAAAGATTTCCAAAGTTTCCTCTCCAGTTCCTAAAGCTGTGTGATCCGAGAGGCCTGCTTCTTCGGCTCCATCAGTTTCAGTGCTGGTGGAGTTTCAGTTGTGGAGCCGGTCCCCTGACTGGGAACCGGTATCCCCTACTCTCCGGTCACCTTTGCTCCAGCCTTCCAAATCCCCCACCACCTCGACTCGGTCTTCCAGGAGCCTGTCTGAAGATGACGTGGATTGAGTGGTGCAGAGGCTAAGGACACCGGCACTTGACAAGTTATCGGATACAACCCCAGGGGTTGATCCAACCGATTTCTCCCCTTCTGTATCAATTCCGCCTCTGGATCCGACCTCGGAGCCAGAATGTCTGGAGCTGATATTGGTGTAACCGAGACCTATCTCAAGATCTTTGGATCTGAACATTGCTCCAACATCATCTGCTCCATTGGAACTTGAGTCTAGGAGCTGATGCTCACCAGTCTGGGTCCAGGGAGGGGAGTTAGTTCGGACAGTTGTCTGATCCGAGCTTGCCTTTCTGGGCATCTGCTCGGGTGAGCTCGGCTACTGCCTCAGCCTTGGAGATGTCCTGCTTGGTTCCAGGCATTTCCTCCAGTTCATTGTAGCCGGGGGGTTTCTTGGTCAGTGGCAGGGGGCTTTTGAGGTGATGAGAGTGCTGACTACACAGGCAGCTCCACTCTCATCTGTGCACATTCTTCCCCTAAAGCCACCGGTGTCTGCCTCTACACCCTTGCATCCACAGAGACGCGGAGATCCTAGGCCTCCGGATGCTCCACAGGGTGCCCCCCTCTCTTCTGAAACCTCTCCAGAGTACTCCTCTGAAGAGGTCCCTCGGAAGAGGTTATGCAAGAGGAAGCATTTAGACTCCCAGGAGGAGTCCATCACTTCAGATACGGCCCACGATGAAGCTGAAGGGTCTCCACTGTCACCTCCTGATGACGATTACTTTGGAGACCTATTAGAAATACTTAAACAGAGAGGCGGCTGGAAGTCCACCAACCCTTCAGCAGAGGAGTCTGTGTACTTGAAGGCTTTTGGATCTCACCCTTCCTCCACTTGGGAGTCTCCGCCTTTTGACGAACTTATGGACTTGGTTTTTTGAAATGCATGGGAGTCTCCAGATTCAATGGAACCTGTTCCTCTGAGGCCAAATAAGTTCATCACTTCACCATCAGACAAAAATTTCTTAACTAAAGGAGTCCCAGTAGATGCTATGGTGGTGGCGGCAGTCACCCAGAAGGAACCATCAGAGACGTCTTCTGTCCATCCACCGAACAAGAAGTTTCACATGATGGATAGATATGGAAAGTGCATGTTTTCTTCAGCAACGTTTGCTCTTAGATCGCTGAATTACTTGACTCCCTTTACCAGACTACAGAGAGAGCTCCTGAAGGATCTAGGAGATACCCTCCAAGGTTCAGTAGCTGAAGGGGTGTCAGAAAGTTTCCTCTCCGCTCTCTACTTTAAATTCAGTGGTCAACTCCTCCATGAGACGGACTTCTTATGCAGTGGATGGAGTGAGCAGAGCAGCGGGTTCAGGAATTTCTCTAAGGTGACATTCTTGGATGCGCTTGTGTGACTTTGCAGAGCCCCTTAAATCTTCCTTTGTGAATGCCCCGTTCGATGGCTTGTGTCTGTTCTGGCCTAAAGTCAAGGACACACTAACCAGGTGTGAACAAGAAGGAAATACGGCCTGCTGTAGGAGTCAACTTTTCCCTACCTAACAGACCTTATCCCAAAGGTCAAAAAGGAAGTGGGAAAATGGTTTCAAAAATCCCAGAGAGCTTTCCAGGACACACGCGGTGATTCTTTCCCCTGGGCAGTGGGGGAAGTGGTAATGGAAGATGCCAACCACGTGGCAGAGGGATCCGCAGAATCAGAGCGACAGAGAATCCTCCTTTGTAAGCTCGTTCAGCACTGCTGAAGGGATGCCCGCCTGTCCATTTCTGGAGGCAGTCGGGGGCCACTTATCTTTGTACCCAAAAGCCTGGCTAACAATAACAAAAGACAAGTGGGTACAAAGCATCATATCTAGAGGTTACTCCATGCCATTTTCCTTCCCCGTCTCAAACATAAACATCCCGGACTCTCCACCCAGTCAAAGGGAAGAAACAACATTGGAAATTCAAAAGTTGCTACACAAAAGTCATCCAAACAGTCCCTGCAGACCAAATTGGATTCGGAACTTACTAAAGATTCTTTTTAGTTCCAAAGAAAACAGGGGACTGGAGACCAATTCTGGATCTCGGCAACCTAAACAAATCTGTAAGAAAGTCCAAGTTCAGGATGGTGACACTGCAGTCAATACTCCCTTTTCTGATACAAGACAATTGGATGTGCTCGATAGACCTCCAGGATGCATACTACCACATAAAAATGGACAGGTGATCCAAGAGACACCTGTGCTTTCAGCTGGGAGCCAGCCACTACCAATTTGGAGCTCTGCCTTTTGGCCTTACTACAGCCTCCAAAATGTTCACCAAGTGTATGGCAGTTGTGGCTCACTTGAGACACCTAGGATTCCGAGTGTTTCCATACTTAGACGACTGGCTCCTAACCACCACCGCTGAGCATTTACTAACAAAAGTGAGACACCCCACCTTGCAGCCTTGCTTTCACGTAGAAATCTCAATAAACAACGAGAAGTATGCCTTGCTGCCGTTTCAGCATATCATTTTTATAGGAGCAGAATTAGATACAACAAAGATGATGGCCAAACTTCTTCCAGAAAGGGGTACAAGTTTTACAATGTCCGGTCTTAAATCTTCTTTCCAAGAAAAAAGCACAAGCAAGGACTGTCCTAAAAGTGTTGGGGACCATGGCAGCAACAATAACCTTGATCCCATTAGCACATCTGCACATGAGAATTCTCCAGTGGCTATGGTCTACTCAGTGGTCGATACAAAAACTGCCCATGTCCCACAAAATATTGATAACAGAATTTTGCAAAAAAGACCTTTGTTGTGGTGGCTTTACTCCAGTCATGCAACACTAGGTTGACCCTTTGTACTTCCCCAACCATTAGCAAAAGTGACCATGGACACTTCTCAGATGGGGGGGGGAGGGGGGGGGGCATTATCCGGGAAAGACAGCCCAAGGCACTTGGCAGGATCATGAGGCCCATTTTGCACATCAGTGTCCTAGAAATGAGAGTGGTGCTTTTAGTGTTGCAAGCATTCCAGGACTCTCTTCTGCTGGGAAGTATTGCAGTACAGACAGACAAATGTCCGTTGTATGGTACTTAAACAAGGAGGAACCAGATCTTACTCCCCTTGTTGGGAGGCTCTGAGGCTATGGCACTGGGCAGCTTCCTCCCAACTCTTTCTGATAGCAATGCACATCCTGAGAAAATCTAGCGTGACTGCCGACAAACTCAGCAGAGCAATTCTGATGTCTCACGAGTAGTCAGTAAAACAGAAAGTGGTAGAAAAGATTTTCCCCCAAATGAAGCCAGCCTTGTTGCGACCTTTTTGCCACATCCATCAATGCCAAATGCAGCAGCTACTTTGCCCTGATCTCCCCTCCAGGGTAGTCCTTAAGGGATGCACTTGTACACGATTGGCCCTCGGGTCTCCTCTATGCTTTTCTTCCCTTTCTGTTGATACCCAAATTTCTTCAGAAAGCCAATTACTTGGGAAGGAACTTGATACCCATTGCCCCATACTGGCCTCATCATATCTGATTCCCCTTCCTGTGGCCTCATCTCCGGGAGGAGCCTTGGATTCTGGACCCAGTTCTGGAACTTTTGACACATGTATCAGGAACTCTCCATCCCTGCCTTCAAACTCTCAAGTTGATAGCTTGGCTGCTCTGATTCCAGCCATAGCCAGGCTCCCTAACCTTTCTTCATCAGTAAAACGCATCCTACTTTTTTCTCACAAGGCTTCAACGAGAAAGATATGTAGAAGCAAATGGAAAAGATTCTCGTTATGGCTTCTCATAATCATACTGACCCATTTTCTGCCCCAGTAGGTTCCATTCTAGAATTCTTGGCAAAACTATTCAATGAAGTTGCAGCCGCAGCTACTATTAGAGTTCCGCTAGCAGCGATATCCAACTTCCATTTAGGTGAATCAGGCCTCAATATCATGTCTCACAGACTATGGAAAGCCTTTTTTAAAGGTACGTTTTTAGTAAGACCACCTATATTAAAGACCCTCTGGCACCATGGGACTTGAAATTTGTTTCATCTCATTTAATTTTTCCCCTGTTTGAGCCAGCGTCATACTGTGGACTCAAATTTTTGACTTGGAAAACTATTCTCTTGATCGCAATTGCTTCTGCTAGAAGAGTATCAGAGCTGCAAGCCTTGTCAATAAAACCCCCCTACATGCTTTTCTACAGAGATAGTCTCTCCTTACGAACAAACACTTACTTTTTACCCAAAGTATGTTCAGAATCTAATTCAAAATAGAGCTACCAGTACTTTTTCCTAATTATGAGAATAAGGCGGAGCACTTCTTGCACCAGCTGGATGTGCATAGATAGTTACACTTCTACTTACATAGGACTAAGGACTTCAGAAAATCTGACCAACTATTCATATCTTTTGCAGATTCAAAGAAAGGTGCTCCAGTTTCTAAAGTGACACTTTCAAAATGGCTCTCAGATTGTATAACCTTAGTTTACAAATCTCAAAACAAGGATCTTTCCTATAAAGTAAAAGGTCATTCTACAAGAGCCATTGCAACCTCTTCCACCTTTCGGGCTAGACTGCCAATTGATACTATTTGTGATGCAGAAGCGGTGGCAAGACCACATACCTTTATCACTCATTACAAAGTCAATTTGGTCTCCAGGAACAGGACCTCATTTGGTTCCACGATTCTGAAGAACATTCTTCCTTGAGCCACTCAAGAAAGATGGTGCTAGGGACACTGTCCCAACCTAGTAAGAATGAAGGCAAGATAGGACAACAACACATAAAGAAGTTACGTATTCACCATAACGTTCCATGTGTGTTGTCCATCTTGCCTTCATTCTTACATCCCACCCTACTTTCCCCTAGCCTTTTGCTCCTGGAAGACCGAGTTGATAAAATTGGCTGTTAGCGATTTGTGACCTTCTTGATTGTTGTATAAGGTAATAAACTACCCTTATTTTGTATTCTTTTTTTATGACTGAAAAGATCTGGAGAGCTCTCCTAGTGCATGATGGGATAGGGTTTAGACATGGGCTAGTGGAAGACCTTGAGCTTGTATTCAAGGCAGAGTCGGATCCGAACCCAACAGTAGTAAGAATGACACACATGGAAAGTTATGGTGAGTACACAAGTTCTTTTTTTAGCTTGTTCTTCAGAGAAATAGATTCCAAACATTAGAGGTCCCAGGACTGATCTTTGTGGAACACCACTGGTTACAGGTCTGCTGTTGGAGGTGGATTCCCCTGTTTTGACTATATGGGTTCTATCAATGAGCCAGTTAGTGAACCATCTATCGATATAAGGGTTGATATTTAGCTGGGTGAGTTTGTCAATGATGCCTGAGTGGGGGATAGTGTCAAACACCTTGGCTAAGTCTAAGTGGGCCATATGCACACACTTCCCCTCATCCAGGGCCTTGGCGACTGTCTCGAAGTCCACCAGGTTTAACGCGCATGATCTCCCTTTGACAAATCCAAACTGAGTAGGATCAAGTGTTTGGAGATTACCTATACCTTTATTGATAGGGTCCATGACTATTCACTCCATGACCTTGCAGATAAGGCTAGTCAGGCTAATAGGTCTTTAGTTCTCAGGGTCAGTGGAAGAACCACCTTTGTGCAAGGGGATAACTGTGGCCATTTTCTGTTCAGCTGGGATGAAGACGGTGCTTAGACTGTGATTGAAAAGAGTACCCAGTGGTGTCACTAATTCTTGTTCGAGCCCGTGTAGAATGGGATGTTATCAGTCTCATAGATACTGTGGTTTTTGCCTGTTCTTTAGAGATACAAGGTAGAGGACTGTTTTTTAGGGATGTCATGGGGTACATGTGGTGGGGACAGGAGTGCGGTTTTCACAGAACCTTTTGGCTAACAGGTTAGCTATGTCCATAGGCTCAGTATATGTGGCATGATTTAACTACCAGTTCAGCACAAATCTGGACCTTTCCTTTTAGATTATGGATGTAACTAAAAAATGCCTTATAGTTGTCTTTAATTGAGAAGCTAATTTGGGTTCATAGTTTGCTTTGGAGGACTTCACAAAAAGTCTTACTTGTTTGAGCTGAGGAGGGAGTGTTTCCAGTGTAGGGCTTGCTCCCTCTTACTCTTAGACAGCAAGTTCTTCCTGTTACTGTAAAGCCTGTTGGCAGTTGTCCACCAGGCAGGTTTGCTGTTCCTTGAGGAGCATGTGTTGATCTTATCAGGTATGGCTGAGTCAATGCAGTTATACAGTTTGTATAAAGCATTGGTGTAAAACTTGGCATTGTTGCCAGTTCCATCTGCGGGGGTGGTGCAGTAAAGCTATTTATACCATTCTGTAATAGGTTATAATCTGCTTTGGAGAAACTTTTTAGTTAAGTTGCTGGGGCTGGGGTCAGGTGTGAGAGTTACTTTGAATGAGACTGATTTGTGGTGAGATCTCACTAGGGGAAGACCTCACAGTGGGGGTGTTTCAGTGGTCCCCCATATCGGTAAGCACCGGATCCAGGATATTGGCACTCCTTGTGGTCGTGTCAGCCAGCTCGTCCAGAGCATTGAAGTTGATGAAGTCAAGGAGCCTTTGGGCAAGTGATTTAGAGCATGAGTAATTTTACCCAGTCAGTGGATGGGTAGTTAGTCACCCAAAACCATAGTGTTCAGATGTATCTTGATTGCCTGTTTGGATCTACTTAAGTCTGAGTGGGTGTCCTGATTCATGGAGGGGGGCTTGTAGCTGGCAATGACTTTGAATAGGTGTCCTACCAACAGTTAATTGCACCTGAAGTGTCTCCAGAGAGTCATACTGTTTAACCAATCTGGAGGTGTATTTATCTTTAGTGATGTCGATATACCGCCTCCTTTAGTTTTCATACCTTCGGTTTGTGGTCTGAATGTGTAAAAGGAGGTGTAAACCGGTATGGTTTGGGTGCTCTTCACAGCCTTGACCCAGGTCTCCGTGACTGCACAAATATTTGTCTTCCAAGGTGAGGACTGCTTCCAGTGAGTGGAGTTTCATGTCAGGACTCCTAGCATGTAGCAGCATAACCTTGACATTGTTTTTAGATTGAGTTTTTATGTTGGGAATTTTGTCCTTGAGACACTGCCTAAAAAGGCACTATGGGTTTGCCAAGAGCATTGGCCAGTAGACGAAATCCCAGGGGTGACAGATGAAGACGATCTCTGGCAAAGCATTGAGGTCTATCAGTCATGTCGTTCTAGGCTGATAGATACTGTATCCCTTTAGAATGATGCCAGAGACTAAGCCAATTAGTGAAGTCCTTCATTTGTTCTTTGTATTGAGGCATCCTCCTAGCTGAAGGTAAAATGCTGCTTAAGGCTAGGGACATACCTGCCTGAGACGCACAGAGTCATAACAGTACCATTTTTTGAGAGACTTGAGTGTGCATGTGATATGGCAGATCCTGGCACCTGACAGACAGCTGACCGTGACCACCTTCTCCTTATCCAGCCAGGTGAGAGGGACATCTGTGTCTCTCACAATGGAACCACCTATGACTAATATATTTGTTTTTTTTTTTTGTTTTACCTTAAGTGCTTGACAGGTGAGACACTGGTGCATGAACTATTATGTGTATTGTGTTCTGCAGATGAAGTATTATGTGTAGCATGCTTGTGTTAGGGAGGTTTCTGGTGTTTAGGTATGTTTCCAGTGAGAACCTCCGCATGTGTATATGTATGTGTGATGTGGGTTTGGAGGTGTGCATGCTGACAAACCCACTCATTGTCATATGTACTGACAGGTGTGCAAGAGAGCATGGATTCAAGGTTGTTTATATAGTTGCATCTCTGACATGTTGAGTTTGTGTGGACTAGGAGTAGAGGGTTGTTGGTGAACATGAGGCAGTTGCTACACTGCCTCAGGATGCCCATTTTGACCAATCTGTACCTCTGAGGCTAGGCTTAGTGTTCAACCTGACCATAGAACAGGGTCGCGAAAAATCTCTGGAGGACCACAAGCAAAGTGCTAAGGGAAAATTTAACAAGCAAAACGTTTGCGTCTGTAAACACTAACGATAACCATCTCTATGTGGCAGTGCATGATGGTGTGCTGCCCGCAAACAAGAGCAAATCCAGGGCTTAAGTAAAACAAGAAATAACACTTTTAACTCAAACTAACCAATAAGGATGCTCTCTGAGCTCTAGTCCAGTCACCCCCGATTAGATGGGACCAAGACAGCACCCTCTTCCCACAAGGGTGCAGAAGGGATTGAGCAGTACTTTTTGTGGTATTGTCTGTGAGGTATTGTTTTACTCCGTATAGATTACCTAACTTTTGTTGGGTGATTTTTTACTGCTTATAAACTTTCATCAATAGTGATTGCTATCAGCTTAGTTTGACTTGCTAGTTTTATGTAGGTGATGGTAGAGGAAGGGATATTGAAATTAGTTTTGTAATCAGTGGAATTCTCTGTGGTAAAAAGGATCAGAGCTTTTTGTTTTTAGGGTTAGAGAGCAACTGTATCAGACAGCCAAGCCTCTCTGATGAAGAGCTCTTAAGTAAATTGTTTTAATTGATCTATGCTTTTAGCAGAATAAATGATTGATGAATCATCTGTGTTCTGTATGATAGTGGCTTGTTTAGAAGCTAATGGAGGTCATTAGTGATGTATATTGAGCAATAGGGGACCTAAAGTGGATCCTTAAGGGACACCCGCTGTAATGGGAAGGAAAAAGTAGATGTAATTTTGCCAATTTGCTGCCTGTTGCCCATTTGAGAGGTAGCTGGAGAACCACGATAGTGAAGTTTTGTGTATTTTTATACAAGCTAGGTTTTGAAGCAATATCTGGTGGGATGCCATGTTGAAAACTTTGGATAGATCTAGGAAAAGACTAAGTTCCCAGAGTTTTGATATTGGTTAACAGATGATGTAAAATTTATGGAGAACTATACATGTACTATGAAAAGTACTGAAAGTGTACTGTTTAGGGGAAAGGAGGAAGTTGTCAGCGAGAAAGCTGAGGAGCTAAGACTGGATACCCTTCTAGAAAATTTTGAGAATGGAGACAGTATGGCTGTAGGCTTGAGGTTTCTGGGCTCATTTGAGTTTCCACATTTATGGAGAGGAAGAATGCACCTTTTTCTTGGGGTTGGGACATAGATTTTGGTGATGAAACGATTGATGAGGATAGAGCTGGGAAAAGCTAGGGCATGAACAACTAAGTACTTAGATGGTATGTTATCAGGGGCAAGGGTGATAGGTTTTAAAGTTAGTAATAGTTTTGTTTTAGAAATTGAGACTGGTTTGAGTGCAAGTGTTTTGGGGCTACCAAGGAAGGAAATGCACTTGTCTGCCTGTGCTGATGAGAGGTTACTGTTTGCATGAAGTGGGTATTGAATTTGCTAGCTATGCTCTCAGGTATGGTTAGATGAAGTAGGTGTAGATTGTGTTGGTGTACCAGGTTTTAACAGCTGGTTGATCGTAGTCCAAAAAGCTTTTGGGTTTTTATAATTTACTGTCTTAATATTAATGCAGTAGCGTTTTTTTTTTTTCCAGTTTTGACTTGATTTTTAGTGAAGTTTCTGAGACATTTACAGTACTTATGGGCAGCAATGGTTAACTTGCTTCCATTTTTTCAGGATATGTCTCTCACTTTCATAACCAGTTTAATATTTTTTGAAAGCCAGGGTGCTGGATTCAGTTGGTTTCTTTTGGTTCTTATTGGGGCTAGTTCATTTAGTATATTAAGGGGAATTTAGTTGAAAAGAGCTACAGCTTTATCAAGTAGAAAGGTTTGAAGAGCCTGCCAGTTCATACCTCTCAACCTGGAAACATCAAAAATCTGGACAAAGCCCATGAAAAATAGGCACAAATCTGTACACTGATTAACATCTAATTTGCATACATAATTACATAGCCCCATCCACTCCAATGGAATTGTGGGGTATCAATTTTCAAATGCAAACTGAAGAACAGACAACCAAAATATGGCACCACTGACCCACTGCAGCCATTCCAATGTCCCATTACCTGGCGATTTCACCACATTTACCATAAACACTAATGTGTGCATACTGCTTTACTTATACAATGATTATTTGAATTTATTCTTAAATTTTGGAGCACAATGCACAAAACACTAACAGATATCTGCTAAACAAAGCAATACTGTCTCACAATGAAAATAGACTTGGCATTAAAACTTCACATTCATTGAAACCCACACCACATCCAAAGAAAATGGATCTGGCCGGTAGTGGATAAAGATTACCTTTGGGCAGTTTTCGAATCGTAGGCCCCTTGCACACAAAACAAGAAACATACATGTGTTCTTTGATACACCTTCCTGACTTTATTAAATTATATTCCTTGTATAATACAGCACACTTAAGACTTAGAGCGCATTTTAAATTATTTTTCCAGTATGCAATGAAACAAAATGCATGAAGCATTAATGACAAAACTACCCAAGTCAGAACATTTCCATCATAAAAGTTTACTTACACACACACACACACACACACACACACACACACACACACACACACACACACACACACACACTGGCTGTCATAAATGAAAAGCAATAGAACCCACAGCCTTCTGCATCAAAAGCAAGCATTCTACCTGTTGTGCTACTAACAACACAAAGTCACAAACCAATTTGGCATAAGCAGCACTGCTTAGACCAAGTAAATGAAAAGCATATGCAGATAGTTCTAACACAAAATATAAGTGTCTACTGTAAAGTAAGAAACGCACACAGCTACTTTGAAACAAAATTAATTTTTCTAAAATTACTTGTTTGTTTGTGTCTTTCGGCTTTTCCGGGTTAGGGGTCGCCACAGCGGAACTCCTGTCCACTAATGATTGGCAGTAGATTTTTACGTGCTGGCTTGAGGGGCCTAACACACAACCTTCAACGAAGGAACGCCCATTCACACGTCACCACACAGAAGTCGCTCTGAGAATCGAACGGGCAACGTCTAACTGTGAGGCGACAACGCTACCGCAGCACCACCACCGCAGTAATTTTTCTAAAATGACTAATTCCACAAAAGGTTAATATAAATCAATCAGGTGCTCCAGTCTCTCATTCATTGCATACTTAAATACTCTACATTATGTACTCACTATTGCATATATCTAGCATCCATATGCTAGCTTGTTTGCTGTGCACTTCCATTTCTGTTTAGCCAGTAATTAAATATAAGAAATGAGACTGCTGTTACTAGCCAGACAAATGAGCAATTTGTAAATGAAGCCCTAAAAATAATGTCTTAGATGGATAGGCAGTGTGATAAGCCAAAGTGCCTTTCTGTTTACATGCCACAATAGTTTTAGAGGGCAGTCTGCTTGAGACATGGTATAATCATGGTGTAAGCCCATTCTGTTACAGCATGATGCCATCATGCAATCCATCTGGTATGGCATATTACAAATGGTCTATCTTAGAGTGTTGAGCCACAATTTCTGTGTGCCACACGAGGTATATATTGTCACTATTTTTCTCAGACATGGATTCATATCAGGCACACTTAAAACTTCTTGTTGCACTTAAAAGCACTTAAAAGCGTAAATCTCTCAAGTCAAGCAGAGCCAAACATGGATAAACCTACATGTCTATATCTATATCTTTATCTATATCAATCTATCTATCTATATAGAGAGAGATCTATCTATAGGCAAGATAAAGACTTGTATCAAATATCACTTACACATGCATTACGTTTAGCAGGTGACAAATACCAAACTCCAAGCCCTTGTATGGGACCCACCCTTATCCTGAAAAAAGAATTTACCAAAATCAGGTAATACCACATGTCCAAACAGTATGCTTTCTTCCCCAAATTACACCCCATAGGCAGAAAAAAAAAGAATTAAAACTTATCTACATTGCTGGAGGCACTATGGACGATAAAGTTCCTGAACTACAGGCATTTGTTGCTCTTTGAAATACGGGTAGTACCAAAAGTAAAAAAGGTTAATATACCAGACTTTGGTATGTTCTACCAAGGACATGGACCACTGTGGTTCAGGCAGAGTTGTACTAGTAGCCTTGTATCATCTCACTTGTACTGTGTATGAGAAGCTGTGTTGTTACCAGAAAAACAGGGAAGTCTTTACAATTGAAAATCTTAAATCCTATAATCTCACTGAGATTCACTTTACTGACAGACAACCAGATGACACTATATTTCTGAATAAATAATATGTCTCTAACACACAAAAACTTACCATATCTGCCGAAAAATCCGTCCCAAGCAAGTTCTTTCATTCTGCGGCCGCTCGCTCGCACTTGAAAAACAGTCCCAAACAAGCCCTTCATGCTGCTGCAGGCCAGCGGCTAGTCCCAAACTGTTCCTGCTCGCATTTGAAACAGCCAGCCAGCCGGAAATGCGTGAGCTCCTTTAGCTCACTTCCGACAGGCTGGTAGAGGGTGCTGACGTCATCGCGCAGGCTGGAATCCCTGAGGGAGCTGACATCATCGCGTACGTGATGACATCAGCTGCACAAGCTGCGAAAATTAAAAAACAAATGGAAAAAAATTGGAAATGAAGGGGTGCCACTTGGGAATCGTAGCACCCCTTCATTTGAACCCCAAAACTTGGTAAAAACTGAGCAATTCAGCACGGTTGAGAGGTATGTGCCAGTTGACTAATTTTAATGCTGCAAGTAATTTTTCCTTAAAGGAGGAGAGGTTACAAAGCAAGGTTGCACCAGTGCTGTTTTGGTTAGCTTTATGTTGCGTTATTGTGAAGATGGGTAAGTAATCACATAAGGTATGAAGTAAGGCACCTGTTAAGATATTGTGTGTGCCACTAGAGAGAATCCAATCTAAGGAAGAGTCTGTACCAGAGATTTGTTGCATCTTGTGGGAGTCAAAGCAAGCTGAGTGAAATCATATAAATTACTGGCATTGCAAGGACTGTTGCGGTCAGTTTTTTGCTAGTCAATGTTCTCTTGAATGAGATGTTGCATAATGCCCAAGAGAGAAGTTCTTTAGCAGTAACTGTTATTTCCTGGGGGGGAGTAAGCTGCAGTAATGCAAAGGCTGTTTTGAACATCAATTTGCATTGATGCTATAATTATTTCAACACTTAAGTGGGAGTGGGCTTACATGAAACGTTGAGATGTTTAAAATATTCTTGTAGATAATGGCCACCCCACCACCTTTTTTATGGGTTATTTCAAGTCTTAAGGTGTTGTATCCCTGTGGTAAGATTTCTGTCTTCTTTTTTAAGCCACATTTCTTTGGTTACTATTGTACCTGGGGAGTGGTAGGCTACCCAGGCAATGCACATCAGTAAGTTTGTTTCTTATATTTCTTAGGTTAGTTGTGTATAGGTGGATATGGCTTTGAGGGATCATTACTTTTTGATATGGTAGACATGTTCATTTTGTTCAGTGGCTGCAGCACCTGGGTTAGGATGGATGTCGCATTGTTTTTAAGTGAAATGACAGCAGGGAGTATGTATAAGGGTATTTGAATCCTGCCTCGGTCTAGAGGAAAGCTAGATTATGTTGTGGTTGTAGTACTTTGTTTTAAAGAGGTGGACAGTAGCAGAGAAGAGACTAGGGACTATTAATGGTTGGAGATGTGTAGTGTTTATGGTTGACTGGTGTGAGAATGGGGAGTTGTGTATAAAGTTAGGTGTTGGTAAGAGGCAGCAGTTGAGGGGATAATATAGTTGTGTAGAACAGTAGCATTGTGGATATGGCGTAATAAGAATAAAATTGAATGAAATGAGAGAGGAGGAATGAATATTCAGAGAAAAGAATGTATGTTAAAACTTGGACAGTGTTACAAGGGCGGGTGATGTGAAGGTAAGAAGAAACCGTTGTTAAAACTAGGGAGCATATTGAGGGAAGACCTGGGTGGTTCTGTAGTGGTGTGTTAACTAGACTGTATGATGAGAGGAGGCGGTTGCCTACACTACACTTTTTAGCATTTAGTTTGAGCCCATTTTTATTACAAGAGTATTAGAGTGAGTTCATTTAGGTGGGTGTGGGTGTTATCTGGTGACTTGACAAGAACCCCCAGGTTGCAATCATCTGCAGATTTTGCTATCTAGAAAGATCTGAGAAGTAAATACCAAAACTCTACAACAGAAGGAAGAAACTTTTGCAAAAGAGAGTAAAATCCCTTGAGTGGAGGAGCTCCGTGGTCAGCCTCAGTAAGAAGCTGAAATCCGTTATCCTCCAAAGCTAGCTACGAAAACAAAATCGCCACTGATTCTAAGGGCAACCACAAAGCATTCTATAGCTATGTCAAGAATCTCAATGGCAGCACCCAAATCCGCTCTGAGTTGCAGCACAATGGCCCGAAAATTACAGAACCAACTGATATTGCCAACATCCTGGCAGATAGGTTTAATGCTAACTTTACACCCCTCTTACCCCCTAAAGGGCCCACATCTATACAGGAAGAATGTAGAGTCCCTATAAATGACATCTATGCAGGTAAAAGCTGCACTGTCCAAAATCACAGCATCCATGGGACCGGACAACGAAATGGCTCCCCACCTAAGCACCATGTTCAATCATAGTCTCACTTCAGGCTTTGTGCCCACTGAATGGCGCACAGCAACAGTTATTCCACTCCACAAAGGGGGAGCCACCAATGATCCTGGGAACTATCGCCCTATTAGCCTGACGAGCCTGGTCTGCAAGGCCATGAAATGTATCATCATGGGACTCATAAACAAAGACATTGGTAACCTCCAAACTCTGGACCCCACCCAGTTCGGGTTTGTGAAAGGCAGATCATGCCTTCTGAATCTGAAATGATTTCTTTGAGACAGTCACCAGAGCCGTAGATGAGGGTAAGGTGGTTCACACAGCCTATCTTGACCTCGCCAAGGCTTTTGACACCATCCCCCATTCTGGAATTATAGCTAAACTCACTAAACTAGGTATAAATCCCTCCGTCACAAGATGGTTTGCCAACTGACTCACTGACAGAACCCACACTATAAAAGTTGCAGACTCCAAATCTGACTTCAAACCGGTGACAAGTGGAGTACTACAGGGTTTCGTCCTGGGACCTCTCCTGTTTGGTATCTACTTCTCTGACATACAGGCTAACACAGAAGGCCCCTGGCTAGCGAAGTTCACAGATGACTGCAAACTAGAAGCCATAGTAGAGTCCCCAAATGATGTAGACATCCTACAGAAGGGCCTCACTGAGACAGATGCCGGATGTCAGAGGCATGGCCTCAAACTCAATGCCAAAAAGTGCATTGTCATCCCCTTTGGTAAAAACTCTGTACCCATGAACTACCACATAAACGGCAGACTACTTAATGCCGAATGTGTGATAAGAGACCTTGGAACCCAGGTGGACAGTAGTCTCTCCTTTGATAATCACATCACCACAGTAGTCAGGAAATCCTTCTGTGTGGCACACCTCATCACAAAATGGTTCTCATCCAGGAAAAAAGAGGTCATTGTTCCCCTCTACTCGGCACTCATTAGAATCATTATAGAGTACAACACCCCTTGTGGAATGTACCTCACAAGACATCTGCAGCACCTCACAAAGAGGATCACTGGCCTCAGACAGATGCCCTACACTGACAGTCTCAAAAAACTCTAGCTTTACTCTGTAGCATATCACCTACTCCAAGGAGATCTCAGACTAACATATAAAGCTATGTTAAACCCAGAGCTGTTGGACATGCTACACCTTAAGAAATCCCAATCCCTCCATGCTACACGCTCTAGGGATCTAAACCTTGTCACCACAGTAAACAGGACATGCTGGAGGGATAGATTCCTGTATCAGAGACTTCCTATACTCTGGAACAAGCTACCCATCTATGTCAAGCAAAGGTCCTCATTAGCACTCTTCAAGAAAAATCTTGATGAGTGGATGGGAAATAGGAAATAAGAAATATACCCCGGGGAACACTTCTGTGGCTCTGCTCGATAGGGGCACAGGAAATTAACTTTCTTGGGTGGCTTAAGCCAGGGAAACTTGTTGGCTAGGCTTACTTAGCCTAGTACCTACCTATGAAAAAGGAGAGGTCCTGACACCGAGCCCTGAGAGGGCACTGCTGGTTGCTTTCATCCTTTCTGATGAGGCATCTGCAACTTGCCATGTTTATTTAGTAGTAAGTTTGTTATCCATCTTCCCACGTATTAGTTGATTTTTAAAGTATCTAGCTTGGGGACTGGTGTCAGAGGTCTTAACCAGGTCAAGATACAGCACATACACTGCTTGGCCATCATCTGTAGCCTTTACCATTTTCAAGACATTTACCAAGTTAGAGAGATCTGACCACCAAAAATCAGTCTTTTGGGCGTAAGTCTAACAAGATTGTTTATCTCAGTTTGAGGACAGTTTTAAAGTGTTTCATGGATTTGCAGATGAGACTTGTAAGGCTAATAGGCTTATATTATATTAAGGTTAATGTATTTAAAACACATCCCAAGTCTCGCCTATCCATATCTTGGCCCTGCTCATGTCTAAAATCAGGCTGAATATTATTACTTTTTACTGTACTGTTTATAGTTCTATCTTCTACTCAACTCATCTAGTACTTTGTCACTTTTTCTTACTAAGTTACCTTCATCTTTTTTTTCTCTCTTCCATAATTTTTTATTCCTTTTTTGCACTAATTGTGAGTTGTAATGTTCTTTTGTCATTTTTTAATCAAATACTACCTTTTAACACTGCCAATTTCTTAAACAAATAAGCTACCATTAACATATTAATATATTCTGACTTGTGCATCTATTGTTGTACTGCTCCATTAGATTGTGCTAAGTGAATTCTTTGTATGTGCAACTCATATGTGAATGTAATCTGTTATTGCAATTTGCCCTGTATGTTAATGTGTGTGTGTGCGTGTGTATGTATGTATGTATATATATATATATATATGTGTGTGTGTGTGTGGGTCTACTTCACTTGACTGAAAGCTCACTTCACTGAAACCCATTTCATAGAGCGCAGAACTAAAAGCTCACTTGACTGAAACTCATTTAGTTGAAAGGTATATGCCCTTTTCCCCATTGTAGTGCAGTCCTGGAGTTAGCATATATTTGTAAGGGTGTGTGGGTGGGGGGCACAGCGCCACCCCACACATTGGGGGTGTATCCCCTCACATAGTTTAAGTATATATTGTGTTCTAAAAAGAGTTATTCATTATAGTTGTAAGTATCCATGTATATGGTTTAAAATGTATAAAATAGGTGGGGGGCTTCACCCCCTCCACTCCCCCCAATGTGGGGGGCTGTGCCCCCCCACATCCCCTTACTATATATACTAACTTCAGGATCGCACTACAATGGGGAAAAGGGTATATACCTTTCAACGAAATTAGTTTTGTCAAGTGAGCTTTCAGTCAAGTGTGCTCCTTCAAATGTGTTTGCATCTAGTGAGCTTTCAATCAAGTGAAGTAGACCCATATGTATGTATGTGTGTGTGTGTGTGTGTGTGTGTGTGTGTGTGTGTGTGTGTGTATATATGTATATATATATATATATATATATATATATATATACACATATATATATATATATATATATATATATATATATATATATATATATATATGTATATATATAAAATATAAAATGTGTGTATGCATATAGATACACACACATTTTTTTTTTAATTTTATTTGAAGTATCTGTGTATTTTATTTTATATTTTTATATAATACTGTTGAATATATAGTTGTAATGTGGGACATTTCCCCCTGGGCCTCCTCTGAAAAAGGGTCAACACCCCAGTCAGACCATCCCAGTAAACGAATATAAAATAAATAAATAGGTCTGGAATTAGTTAGGATTGTCTGAAAGGGCATGTTTAACACAATTAATGAAGCAGACAGATATATTGTCAGGCCTCATGGAGGAAGTTTTTTTGGTTTTGGCTTGCACTTTCAGTAGATCATTAATGATTGGAAGCGGGAGGAGTAAGGGAATCGTATTATATTCAGGGCTTTGATAGAAGTCTTAGTGGTGAAGTTGGCACTACATTTGGTCACATGGATATTGGCAGTGACATTTGAGTCTTGGTAGAAGGCCCCATTATGAATAAGTTATGAGCAATGCAGAATATTGTTTTTATTGTTTTTAATTTTCTAACGTATCTAAAGAAAGATTTATAATTAGCTTTGAGTTCATGATGGATCTGAGTTCATGAGCTCCTTTAGTGGACCTGATGGTGTTTTTCCATTTTTTGTAATACTTGAGATATTTTTGAAAAGGTGGATTTTGGACCTACTAGATTAAATGTCTTTCTGTATAGTTTATTTATGGCAGTGGGCCACCAGATTTGTTTGTTTTTGAATTCCCCATTATAGCTTGTTCTGGTATGGACTGTTGACTGTATTTTTTAAATGGATTTAGACTTCCTTTGTGAAGCTTGCTGCTTATGGTCTGTTGATATGAAGTCAAAAGTGAATTCTGATATTTTGTCACAGACTAGGCTGAGGTTAGCATGTTTGTAGTGCTTACTTTCAGTGGGGTTTACTGCGGGAACTTTTGGGAGACTGTCCTAAATGTATGTTCTGACTTCACTGGGGAAGGAGCTATCGCAGGAGTAGTAGAAAAGCAAGCATATTTAAGAATGGTGACAAGAATGCAGTGTCTTCTAGTAAGTTAATTTACCAGCTGCTCAATGGATGTTTTGTTTATTAATTGTAGAAATTGTTGTGTATATCCTACATTGGAGGTATAGGTGTCCCAGTTTATTTAAGGATGGATAAATTCACCAAAACTAAATGAGTTTTTCTAATAGGGAGATCATTTAGAACACTAGAGTCCTGCGTGATCTTCAGGGGACATATGTGTCCTGTAACAAGGTATTAGTTGATAATTAATTCTACCTAGAGTGATCTGTAGTTCAGTGAGTTCACTGTAGATGTCCTTCAAGGATGCATCTGCAGTCCTTACAAATGGGTTGTCCTGTCGTCAGGCAGCCCTTCGGTCGGCCGGATTCCAAAGTCTGGGTCTGGCCTCGGCTGGTGTCGCACTTCACCCGACGTCATAGCTGCAGTTATTCGGGTATAAAGGCTTCAGCAGACGCCATTTTCCTCAGTCTTTCTTGCCGCGTGGCGCCCGAAGCAGAAGCTGTTCGCAAGTGCCGGTCGGTCAGAACCAGAGATTACTACTACCGAATACTACTTCGAAGACTTCTAAAAAGCTAAGTACCCCGTTGGGGACTCTTTCTTGCCTCAGCCGATGTCAGAAAAAGTGAATAACTGTTTAACTTGTGGGAAACAAATACCTCATAAAGATTTCCACTCTTACTGCTTACCCTGTTTAGGCCCAGACCACGACGTAGCAGCTTGTCTAGCCTGTGCTTCTTTTAGCCGGCGGACGCTTAGACGTCGGTCTGAATTTGCTGAGGAGTTTTTCGGCTCCGATTTTGCTTATATTATGCCGTCGGATCCTCCGACTACACAAATGTCTAAAAAACGTAAGGAAAAGGACCGACACTCGCGGTCCGCGGCTTCGGTCGAAACCGCTGTTAAGCCAACCGCGAGTGTCTCGGTTTCAGCTGAAACCGAGCAAGCGGTTCTTCCTTCAGCCGAAAACTTACCTTCTACCGAGGCCTCTTCCAACCCACCTGCTGTTGCAGTTTCCCAGGAATTATCTGACACTATTCCCTTGGATATTTCAACCCCTGCACGTGGAGCTGCTAGGCCACCTGCAGCCATGTCCATTAAGGCCTTTGCCAGGGCTAAAGCTACTAAGACTGTGCCTGCTAAGACCCCCTCTCACAGGCCCAGCTCTAGTTCTCAAATGCTTAGTTTAGCAGAGGATCTCATTTCTCTAATCCGGGGATCCCAACCTCAACCAGACAGGGCCTCTCAGCCACCTCCAGAGAAGAGGCCTAGAGCAGAGCCCCCTCAGCCACTTTCTACAGATGATTCCTCTGATGATTCAGATGATTCGGACCCTCCAGAGGCTCCTTTCTCCCCTTATGAAGACTCTGATGCTGAAGAGTCCATCCCTTCTGCCTCGCCGCCTGAGGAATTTTCCTTTGGGGAAACCTTGCATGCTATGAGGGAACAATTTCAGTGGCAGGGCCAGGATTTTTCAGACTCCAGAAAAAGGCTTAGAACCTTTCTGCATTTACCACAACATAGGCCTTTAGCCATATCTCCAGTTCTTTCTGTTGTTGATGATGCATTTAATGATGCTTGTACTGCTCCTGATTCTCTACCTCCGGCCCCTGCTAAGCCTGATAGATACTACAGGGTCCCGGACACACATTACCATTTGTATAAGGCTCCTTTTGCAGATCCCGAGACTATCTCCCAAGGACCTAAGGCTGTAGCAGCTACTTCTGCTAAGAACCCCCTCCCCTCAGAAAGGGAATCCAGATCCTTAGAGAGATGGGGTAAAAAAGTTTACACTTCTGCTACTCTTTCAGCTAGGGCCTTGAACTGTCACTTTCACATGATCCAGTATCAAGAATTTATGCTAGACCAGTTAACCAAAAAACTGTCCTCTGATGAATCATTAGATAAAAAAATCTGTTCAGGAAATGGTACATAACATTCAGCAAGTCAGTAACCATTCCTTAAAATGCGGCTATGATGCACTGGAGGCTTCCTTTAGATCAGCCATGGCTGGCACAGTTATCAGAAGGCATGCATGGTTAAAAGAGCAGGCCTTACCAGACCATGTCAAGTCCAAACTATTAGATGCACCTATGGATAAGATCAGTTTGTTTGGCTCTCCTGCACAACAGGTGCTGAAGAAGATGGAAGAGAAGGCAAAATCTGTACAAACAGTGAAAGATTTCTTACAGGTCCAACCGCCAAGGTTTAGCAGGAATTGGCCCTCCAAGAATTGGTCCTTTCCAGACTCATCCAGAGCTCAGAGGGGCAGGAATAGGCATTCAAGAGGCAGAAACCAATCAAGGGGTGCCTACAGGGGACGCCAGTGGCAGAGTAACAACCAGCGAAGTACAGCCACAGACACAGCCACCACCACAACTACAGGACAATCACAGTGACTTGGCTCTGGCACCGCCTACCAGGGAGCAACTAGAAGCACCTTTAGGCGGGAAGCTAGCCTTATTTTCAATAAACTGGCATTACATCACAAGAGACAAGTGGATTTTACAGACAATAGACCAAGGCTACAGGTTTCACTTCCATACTCTACCAGGGAAGAGAGGAATGCCAAACCTACCTCCAAATCAAAAGGTAGAAGCTCTAAAACAAATATCCCAGTTATTAAAGATGAGAGCTGTGGAAAAGGTACCATCTATGGAGCAAGGAAAGGGATTTTACTCCAGACTCTTCCTGGTACCAAGAAAAGAAAGCAAATGGAGACCTATTCTCGACCTGTCCGCTTTAAACACATTCCTCATTGTTCCAAAATTCAAAATGCTGACTCTACAGCAGCTTCTTCCCATGCTGGGCAAGGAGTCTTGGCTGGTAACTCTAGATCTCAAGGAGGCATACCTGCACGTCCCCATACGACCAAATTGCAGAAGATACCTCAGATTTCTTGCAGGATCAGAGCATTATCAATTCTCAGCATTGCCCTTTGGCTTATCTACTGCGCCCAGAGTGTTCACGAAATGCCTGGCATCAGTAATTGCTCATTGCAGGCTTCAGGGAATTCAAATCTACCCCTACCTGGACGACTGCCTGATACAAGCGGACAACAAAAACAAGCTAGCAGAAGACTTACAAAGGGTCATTTACCTGCTACAAGCCCTGGGATACACAGTCAATATAAAAAAGTCAAGGCTGATACCATCCCAAAGAATAACCTTTTTGGGTGCAGAGTTGGACACATCAAAGCAAATGGCATTTCTGACGGTAGAAAAACAGCAACAGCTACCTCTCTACTTCTTGGCATTGACAAAGCAGAACTATCTGACAGCAAGAAAAGTACTGCAAGCCCTGGGCTTCATGGCATCCTGCATAATATTGGTTCCTCATGCCAGACTGCATATGAGAAAACTACAGTGGTACCTAAGGAATTTATGGTCTCAACACAAGCACAGCTTAGAAACCCAGATTCCACTTATTCCATGCCTGAAGCAAGAATTCCTATGGTGGGCTCAGGCTTGTCAAACAAACGCAGGATTGCCCTTCCACAGTACTCAACCAAGCCAAACCATCACGACGGACGCCTCAGACCTCGGTTGGGGGGCCCACATGTTGGACAAGTGCATACAAGGCTTATGGACTCAAGACCAGCTGCACCTACACATAAATCTAAAGGAAATGCTGGCAGTAAAACTGGCAATTCAGGCATTCAGACCATTTCTCCAACAAGGTCAACTGATAAGGACAGACAACACCACAGTCATGTGGTAAATCAACAAACAGGGAGGCACACATTCGTATCCTCTTTGCCGGATGGCACTGGACCTCTGGAATGTGGCCCTGAGCTACAACATTCAGTTAAAAGCAATTTTTGTACCAGGAAAAGAAAACATTCTAGCAGACATATTAAGCAGGACTACCACGGATGCCCACAAATGGATGCTGCATCCGGACATCTTCAAAACCATTACAAGAAAATGGGGGCTTCCAGAAATAGACTTATTTGCATCCCCACACAATCACCAGCTAAAGAAATTCTGCACAAGGACGTACCACCCACTTGTGTGGAAGGTGGACTCCCTATCCTTCAGCTGGAAAAACCTGACAGCATATGCATTCCCACCACTTCCTTTGATGCACAAGGTGCTATTGAAGATCAAAGAGGACCGTCCAAGAATCATTCTGATAGCTCCAGACTGGCCAAGGCAACATTGGTACCCATTACTGAGGAGCATGTCTCGGGAACAAATATGGCCACTACCCCTGGTTCCCTTGCTGTTAACACAGAACAACTACAACAATCTGCATCCAAACCTGAAAACTCTGCAGCTGACTGCCTGGAACATTGCATAAGACCAATTAACCCAAATTTATCCCAAAGGGTTAAAGACATTATCCTTGAGGCTCGCAGACCCTCAACAAGAAGAAATTATTCAGCAAAATGGAAAAGATACCTCATTTGGAGTACTGCAAAAGGAGAAAATGTGTCACTGGTAAACATAGCCAACATCCTGGAATACTTGGCAGAGCTCTTCCACACAGGCCTGTCCTATTCCTCCATCAAGATTCATGCATCAGCTATTTCAGCAGAATACGACTTGGATCCTCCTGTCTTCTCACATCCTCTGCTCAGACAGCTTCTGAGAGGAATTAAAAATATAAAGCCTCCTAGGAAGCCACCATTGCCAGCATGGGACTTGAACTTTGTGCTAGAAAAATTGACACTTCCTCCTTTCGAACCAGCAGCAACAGCAGAATTACAATACTTATCATGGAAGACTGCCTTCCTGCTGGCAATCACTTCAGCAAGAAGGGTATCTGAACTTCAGGCATTAATGGCAGTACAACCCTTCCTGATCTTCCATCAAGATAGAGTGTCCATGAGAACAAATCCTTCCTTTATGCCTAAGGTGGTTTCCAGAGTTTCTTTAAATCAGGCTATCCACCTACCTACATTCTTCCCCAACCCACAGAACAGGGGAGAAAGACTGCTGCATACCTTGGATGTACATAGACAATTACGCTACTACCTGGACAGGACCAAGGGCAATAGAAAAACTGACCAGCTACTGGTAGCATATGCAACAGGAAGGGAAGGAAAAGCAATTTCAAAACAGACAATCTCCAAGTGGATAGGAAATTGCATTAGATTTTGTTACTCCTACCATGGAAAGACAACTCCAGAGAACATCAGGCCTCACTCTACAAGGGCTACAGCCACTACCACAGCCTTCTTACGAGGAGTGGCTACCAAGGACATTTTAGAGGCTGCTACTTGGAGCTCCGTGCATACATTTGCCAAGCATTATAATTTGCCTTTATACTCTAGATCCCGAGCAGGTTTTGCCACTGCTGTTTTGCAAGGGATCCTAACTACACCATAACTTTATTTTTTCCTCCTCCCCCAGTTTGGCTATGGTATTCTACCCATTTGTAAGGACTGCAGATGCATCCTTGAAGGACATAGTACAGTTTTGTACCTACCATAAATGTAGATGTCCGATAGGAATGCATCTGCAGTCAGGATTACCCACCCGCCTTCCCCTCTGTGGTGCTCCTAGGGTATTTGCCCATCTTATAGCTAGCTGGGGGAATCTATTATGGTGTATTTGTTTGTATATATGTACATGCTTATTTTTTGTATTTGCTCTCTACTATTTGGAATCATTGGCATTTATCCAAATTTAGCCTTCCAAGAGGGCACCTGGCATCTGGGGCAAGAAACACTGAGGAAAATGGCGTCGGCTGATGCCTTTATACCCGAATAACTGCAGCTATGACGTCAGGTGAAGTGCGACACCAGCCGAGGCCAGACCCAGACTTTGGAATCCGGCCGACCGAAGGGCTGCCTGACGACAGGACAACCCATTTGTAAGGACTGCAGATGCATTCCTATCGGACATCTACATTTATGGTAGGTACAAAACTGTACTTTCTAGAGATCTGCCTGCAGTTAATATGTTCATTGACAAATCTGGAGATTCCATAACAGTTGCCTTCTGGCTTGAAGGCATGAACAGCAGAAAACCCTTCACACTTTACATGTAAGCCAAGTTTCAGTAAATGCACAGACATGAATGTTTTCCAAAGGCTGGAGTATCTCAAGAACAGGCAGTTTGTTTAGCCTTCTGACATTAAGGAGTGCCTCCTTAATTTATTTTATTTTTTTTTACTTTTGTTAACTGGGAAAGTCCGACTGGCACAGGTCCTTTTTCAGCAGAGGCCCAGGGAGAAAAGCTCCAGATACAGTACATATTAGGATTTTATTCCATCTAATACAGTCAGCATGCAATAGTAATACAGTACAATCCAGCATGCATTAGTCAAATATTAACTTCATTTTAACAATATAATATATAGGTATATTATAGACTCATTTCAGCATGTGGTAGGCAGAGCTATACATTTTGGTAGTTCATTTCATCATGTGGTATGGAGAGTTTTACATTTTTGGTATTTGGTTAATAAGCAGTACAATGTCAAATATTAACTTATTGCTATTAGGACTATATACAAGTTTGTTTCAGAGTAATTTCAGTACATTGTTGGCAGAATTTTACAATTACTGGCAGTACGTAAATCTGCAGTACGTTGAGAGATTGAGAGTAGTACAGTATTGGGAAAAACAGTACAAGAGTTTTATGTAGCAGTGGTGGATGTATGTTGTGTATCTAGTAGTTTGACGGATTAGAAGTCACATGGTATCTGAGAGAAAAGGAACAAATGGTTTTAGTATGAGTACATTAAGAAAAGTCTGTGTGCTTGGGGTAAGCAGGTCAAACTTGCATAACTAGAGGTAGTAATAGGTGATTATCAACAGATGCATTCCCGCATTTCGCAACAGTGCAGTAGGTTGGTTTAACCATGGGGAGAGACACAGGAGCAGAGCTAGTTTAAGTGGCTTTTGAGGAGGTTTTTAAATTGGAGGGGAGAGTTTTTGTAGCAGTGATGTGATTTGGGAGTTGATTCCAAACTTTGACTATGGTGCAGGCAAAGAGAGACTTGCCTTACCTTAATGCAACTTGATTTTGGGACTGATATGTCCATCAACTGGACTTTTCGTAAAAAGGACACTAGTGGGCATCAAAGGTTTTACTCATTATGTAAAAGCCTTAAAATGAGATGTGCAGGCCATCCTTAACCAAGCATCTCAACCCATGCTGACATAGAATAACATTTATCTATTAATAACATTTATTTCATTGAAAACTCACAACAGTGAAAAGCTGAAATTTTGTAACTCAAAATATTGAAAACCTGTTAATGTGTGTGTATTGAGATGGAATTGCAGACACTGCTACTTTTTTTAAGGATGAGGGGAGTCAAATAGAGGAGTACTTGCTGAAACTGGAGCATGAACTATTTGGTTTGTTTAATGTAAAGCCTTCTGTGCACAAAGTTGTTGCATTATTGATAAGATCAGGAAATGTTCAGCAAAATCTGCACCCTCCTTCACACCTACAGACTCTTCCTACCAGTAACTGAAATACTTAAACCTACTGTAATGAGTTAATCTGCATGTCCTGTGAAGAATACACTGTAAAATGTGTAACTTTAGATCACTATTGCAGTAGTTTAACTACAGGGTCCTTCTCCCTGCTAGCAGCCAGCTTTTTAGGGGCCCTCCATGCACTCTGTCAGTAGCTCAATAGGAGCTCCTGTGAGAAGACAGATTGCTGAAAACCTCAGAGCTTTCTTGCTGCTAAAGTGCACTCCGGTGGGCTTTGTGGAACTGTTAGCCAGCTAGCAGCACTTCAAGGCTGAGTAGATGTTTCATTTTCTGAGGAAAACATTTTTTGGCAGATATAGGTTCATAGGTAGGCACTAGGCTGTCTGCCTGAAGGCATTTATAAGCCTAGCCAGAATGTGCTGGCTTTTGCCGCCCCCTTAGATTGGTTACCTGTGCATCTGTCCAGCACGGTCACTGAAGTTGATCCCTGGGGTAAACTTTGTTTCCCATCCACTCGTCAAGGTTTCTCTTGAAGAGTGTTAGTTAGGAGCTCTGTCTAATGTAGATTGGAATCTTGTTCCAAAGCATGGGAAGCCCCTGGGACAGGAATCTGTCCCTCCAGCAGGTCCTATTTATTGTTGTGCTGAGGTTTAGATCCCTAGAGCATGTGGCTCGAGGGGATATGGTTTTCTTTAGGTGGAGCATGTCCATCAATTCTGGATTGGACATGGACTTGTATGTCAGGCAGAGATCACTGCTGAGTACGCGGTATGCAACAGAGTACAGCTGGAGTTTCTTCAGTTGAGCTGCACAGGGCATCTGTTTGAGGCCAGTGATCCTTTTGGTGAGGTACTTCTGTGGTCTTTCCAGATGTTGCAGGTGTCTTGTTAAGGTACATCCCAAATGAGGCGTTGTACTCTATGATGGGCCTGATGAGTGATGAGTAGAGGGGCACAATGACCTCTTTTGATCTGGATGCGAACCCTTTTGTGATTAGGTGGGCCACATAGGAGGATTTTCTAACCACTTTGGCAATGTGATTATCAAAGGAGAGATTACGATCTACTTGGGTCCCCAGATCCCTTATTACGTCTTCCGTATTTAAGGAACTGCCACCTATGTGGTAGTTTGTGGATACTTTGTTTTTTCCAAAGGGGATGACTATGCACTTTTTGGCATTTAGCTTGAGGCCATGATTTTGACACCAGGTATCCGTCTCTGAGACCCTTTTGGAGGATGTCTGTGTCAGCCGGAGAGTCAATTATAGCCCCTAGTTTGCAGTCGTCTGCGAACTTGGTCAGCCATAGTCCTTCTGTGCTTGTCTGTACCACTGAGAAGTATATGCAGAACAGGAGGGGTCCTAGGACTGAGCCCTGGTGAATGCCACTTGTAACCAGTTTAGAGTCGAACTTAGTTCCTGCAACTCTCACCATGTGGGTTCTGTCCATGAGCCAGTTGGCAACCCATCTTGTGACATAGGGGTTTTATGTTCAGGCTAGTGAGCTTGTCTATAATACCAGAATGGGGAATGATGTCAAAGGCCTTTGCGAGGCCTAGGTAGGCTGTGTGTACCACCTTTCCTTCGTCTATAGCCTTGGTAACTGTCTCAAAGAAGTCCACCAGGTTTAGGAGGCATGATCTGCCCTTAAAGCTGAACTGGGTGTAGGGTCCAGTGTTTGGAGGTTCCTAGTGTCTCTTGCCAATTATGAAGGGTATCTTTCTTTATCTTTCTGTCTTTGCCTTGCTACCTGATAAAAGTGTTTGTGCCATCCAATGTGTAGCTTTCCAGAAGCTGGTAGAGTACCTCTCTGATGCCTTATTTGCTACTGAAACTCCTCTCTTGGCCTCTTTGTTAGACAACCAGTATTTCTTGCTAACCTGGTCTTTTCCATCTCCCACTTTTTCTGCACTCCGTCCTTCTTTTGATGACTTTCTGAACTTCTACGTAAGGAAAGCAGGTGGTGGAATGCAGCTTATTTCCATAACTGGCTTGACCACATATCTATTCTGTAGCCCTTACACATTTTTTGAGGCTCTGCCATTCTTCAGCTCCACCCATTTCCTCCTATTCTTGGGGTGTTAAGAGCCCTGAGTAATTCCTTGAATTGTTGTGCTCTCTCTCCAATCAACTTCCAGGTCTTCAACCTGGTGTCTGTTGACCTTACAGCCTTTCCTGACTTCTGCCTGCAGCTGATTGTGGCAACCAGTGGTTTATGCTATGGGCCGTCTATTGCATTGGGGAGGACTCTGGATCCAAAGTCAAGTGGCTTTACTACATTACCCACCTCCTACTGTATGTATTTCAAATTTTACAACTAATGAAAGCCATAAGTAAGTCAAAGATAGGTTTTATTTTGGAAGGTGGTAAGCCTAGAACACCAAGGGATAATTTGACAGAGGGGTTCAGTGCACTTGATTTGACCTTTATCTCTCTGCTGTGCAAATGAAGGTAATATATGTATTCCAGATGGAATCTTAGACAACAAAATAGAAGGGACTAACTACTATTTAGTGGACAAGTCATAATGAGTTTATGAAAAGGGTCTTTTGGTCCTCCTTTGGAACAAATAAAGTTCCCATACTTAATGAAACACGTGCTAAGTACTTTAAAGCAGGTATTGTGGGAAAAGAGATTAAAGTACAGGTGAGTTTATTTTTAACTATTCAGCATAATAATTCTATAGCCCTGGTGAGGTTGGTGTAAGTTTATGGAGGGGGGAGATGGCTAGTTTGAGGCATTGGAAGAAAATGTGGTCTGGGGTACATGGCCTGAAGTGAGGAAACAATTAAGCTAACCTAACACTGTGCAGTCAGAATACAAGGGATTGCTTTGTAAAACAAGGGCTATGAATGTTAAGACTGCCTTGGAAAATGCGCAAGTTTTAATTTCATTGCTATGTGAAGTAAAAAGTGACTCTGAGACAAGCGAAGGATTTGTTAAAAGGGCATTTAAAAGACTTGAGGTATCTAAAATTGAGGGTAGTACTTAAGAGAAGACAGGGATGGGCAGCAGATTTACAAGAATATTTAGATAATGGAGTTATGGGGGACTCGTCTACCAGCTGTCAAGCTGTGTTATGAAAACTAGGATTTTTTTTATATATGCTTAAAAATATTTGCACAGGTACTTTTGTATTCTGGGTAGATTATACAAGATCTCCTTTCAGGTTTCTTCAACATACTAGGGATGTGATACAGGTTGTTGGGGTTTATTTTTTTAGGCTGGGTGGATGTTTAATTTTCTGAGGAAAACTTTTTTTTGTCATATTGAGTTTTTTTATTTTTTTAATAAACTTGTTTTTAGACTGTCACTTCATGTCTTGGGAGTTTTGTCTGAATTCTTCTACAAAAAAATGTGTGAAATGCTTTTTTTTTTTTTACTTTGCGAGTTTTGTGTGTTCGGGGCTGGACCCACTTTTGTGCTGTTTCAAAGTTCACCAATTTATTTATTTGACATTTGTTTACTAGGGTGGTCTGACTGGGTCAACAGAACCCGTTTTCGGCAGAGGCCCGGGGAGAAAAGCTCCACATACAGTACAATACAAATACAGTATAATCCAATACAATAAACATTACATTAGAAGTACTATACAAAACAATAAGTTGAAAGAACAAACTGCTACAAGATGTTGTAATATCTTGCTACACATCTAAACATTTCTATACAATTAAAACATTATATACAGTAATAGACATTATGTAGAAATAGCAACCAGAAAGTTAGTGATGCAGACATATACCGAGAGAGAGTTAAGAAGAATAGAAGCAATAAAGCCTGAGCAGCAGCTTAAGGATGTGGTATAGAAGCAGAGTAGGAGTAGGCCCAATAACCTAGTACCTACCTATGAACCTAAGAGCTTTAGCATCTTGCAGTCTGTGAGGGATTAAAACATGAGAGAAAGAAGAGGACCTGAGCATTAGGCAGGCTTTGTGCAGGAGCAGAGCCATGTACTTTTGAGATGATTTTTTAAAGAGGCTTTGAAATGGGTTATGCCAGGAATAAACCTGGTAGCTATAGGTAGTGAATTCCAATGTTTAGAGACAAAGTATGAATACAGAGAGTGACCAGGTTTTCTTGTGGGTTTTGAGATAGCCAAGAGATTTTTGTCTTCTGATCGTAGGGATCGATTTGGTGTGTAAGGTGCGACTAGACTGGCTAATGAAGGGCAGGCAGGCAGTAGGCTTGAAAATAAGGTTGGGCAAGGTGGAGAGCTGAATAAAGGCAAGTTGGTTAGGTAGTTCAAGCCAGTTTAATTCTAGGAGTGGTTTACAGTGGTGTGTGTGATATTTAGAGTTTGTGGCAAACTTTGCAACTTTGTTGTAGCATTGTTCCAACTTGCTTAGGGTAGAATTTTGTAAGTTAGTTAAAATAGGGGCACAATACAGAAGAGAGGGAAGTAAAAATGTTTTGCAAAGGTAGTTTTGGTTGCTGCAGTAAAAAAAAATGTTTATATACAAGAGTCACAGTTTTAGATGAGTTTTCTTTATATTTTGCTGTATATGGGGGTCAAATGAAAGTTGGTCAATGAGAATACCCAGAAGTTTGGTTTCCTGCACTATTTCTATGGCAAGGATGTTGAAATGATCAGTGACAAGGGAGGTGTTTTTGGGATAAAAGAGTACTAGTTTTGTCTTCTGTGTATTAAGAAAGAGTTGGGCATTTCTTCGCCAGGATTCAACTGCTGTAAAGGACTGTTGAGTTTTTGAGAGTAGTTCTGCTAGTGATTGAGCAGTGCAGATTATAATGGAATCATTAACATATTGAATGAGGGTCCCAGGGTGAAAGGCAGTGTGAAGGTTGTTTGTGAAAATGTTGAAGAGTAGGGGTCCTAGGATGGAGCCTTGGGGGACTCCAGTAGGATTGTGGAGAAAGGATGAGAGCTTGTTGGATCATTTCACTGCTTGGTTACGATCCTTGAGGTAGTTCTGAAACCATTTTACTGTGTTATGTGAGAAGCCTAAGTTAGACAGTGTGTTCAAAAGTAATGGGTGAGACACTGTTTCAAAGGCCTCAGGGAGATCAAGGAATACTGAGGCTGTATAGCATCTTCCATCTCTGGCCTTGTTCATGGTGTATGTAAAAGATAATGATGCCAGGGAATCTTCTTGGGCTAGACTTATATATAAGCTCCAGGTCCGTCATCCTAGTACACACCTATGAACCTATAATAGGGCTGTAGCTCTGCTTTGGCTAGGTCGGAAGCCATGTTGGGTTTTGGTTAAAAGATTGTTCTGCAATAGATATTGCATTACCTGCTGATGGATGCCACTCTCAAGAATTTTGGATATGGGTGACAAGATGGATATAGGATGGAAACTGGGTGGATCAAAAGAGTTGCCTCCTTTGGGCATGGGGGTGATGTGGTATTGTTTCCATATGGTAGGTACTTCTGATTCAGATTAAGACCTGTTTATAAGGGTACTGTGATTGGGTAGGCAACTGAGTTAGCAGCCAGTTTGAGGTAGTATGGGGGGATATGGTCAGCTGAAGTAGAGCAGGGTTTTACTTTTTGTAGCAGTTAATGTCAGTGGATATGGGCTGAAATGAGAGTGGGGTTTGTATGACATTTTGTTGAGTATGGTGGTTAGTAATGACAGGGTTAGAAGTAGTTGATGGCCTGGGGTTGGTGTCTAAATAGGTTGAAGTGTGTGTGGGGGGGTCCAGCATAGGGGTGTTAGTAGGTCTGAAATTGATTTTATGAAGTGCTTGTTAAAGTTTTCAGCTGTTTGTGATGGAGGGGTATCAGGTGATAGGGTGTGCTCTCCATTTCTTCCAGGGTAAAGTAGAGAAGATATGGAGTGCTAAAATTTACTGGTGTTGATTTTATGCTGGAGTTGAAGCTGGGAATAATATGACTTCTTGTCTGTTGATTCGTTTTGTCACTTTGTTACATAGTGTTTTGAAATTAACATGATTTTGTTCATTTTTATTTTGTTTCCAGGTTGACCAGGCTAGGTCCCTTTGCTTCATCAGGTGTTTACATTCCTTGGTGCTGAGTTATTTTTGATTCTTTTCATACAAATGGGAGCTAGTGTATTAAGTATGTGAAGGCAGATGTTATTAAAGTATAGTACAGCATCATTAAGGGGTAGTTGTTTAAGGGGTGTCCAGTCTATTTCCTGTAGGAGATTGTAGAATTTATGCTGACAAAAATTGAGTTCCTAACTGATTTTATAGTGTGTACCCATAGTTGTTTGGGAGTTTGGTCTAAGGGAGTAAGCTGGTAGGTGATCGCTCGGCGAGCTAGGCAGTGTACCAGGAGAGGGGTAATTAGCAGGGTAGGATACTAGAATCCAGTCTAAGGCGGATTGGTAAGCAAGATCTTTGCTGTGTCTTGTTGGAACATTGATAAGCTGAGAAAAAACATACAGATTTATACTGTTTGTGGGGGAGGTGGAAACTGGTTTGCCAATCTATATTTACATCTCCTAAGATTATTGTTTCAAGGTTTATTGTTTGGGATGTCCAGGATCAAATTTTCCAACGCTGGTATATGGTTACCTGGTGGGATATATATTACTGTTATGCAAATTCTTTTTTGATATATTAAGGTTCAAAAAGGAGATTAGTACCTCAGCATTGGAAAAGATGGTGTGTTATTACTGGTATAGGGTGTGATTTTGAGTGTAGAAGGATAAAGAAGTGCTATTCCCCCCCCCCTTTTTTTTTTAGATCTATCTTTTCTGATTATTGCAAAGTTTGGCAGTATTATTTCTGAGTCTCTTACATTCGGACGTAGCCATGTTTCAGTAAGGGCTAGTATGTCAGGTTTATTTTGATCAATCCAGGCATGCAGTGGGGCTATTTTATTACATATACTTCTGAGGTTAAGTGTAAGTATTAAGTCTTTGGGGTTACTCTTGTTGTTAGGATTAGAGGGTGGGCCAGAGTTAGGATGTATGTCTCCACATTTGAGTAGATAGGTAATGAGGAATGCGTACCATGGGAAGTGTGTTTTATTTCTAGGTGAGAGAGTACTCATGCCAAGTGTGGTTTCATAGGAGGTGAGGATGCCAGTTTGTGGCTTGAATATAATGGGAGGGTATAGGAGAAAAGCTGGGAGGAGATATGTGAGAAGCTGTGTTGTTTACTGGGGAGAGGGTTAGAGGAGGTTGTTGATGCGTATTGATGTGTGGGGTATGCAGAGATATAACTGTAGTGAGGTTGAGAATTGAGTAAAGAGGCTAGGTAAGTTAGGAGGAGCATGTCAACTGTGATAATGGGATTAAAAATAGTAACAGTGGAATTTGTGTGTTTGAATGTACTACAGCTGTAAATATCTTTTCAGGTTCAGCTACTCTTCGATGCTTCATCCTGTGCTGAACGTATGTAGCAGTTGCTGATCCTGTTCTCAAGAAGTTAGTCAGGAAATCTTGGGTGCCATGCCAGGTCCAGTTGTGCCTCAGCTATTAATGGGCGACTGTGCTGTGGTCAGTCTTGGTTCCTCAAACTGCTCATCTTTTTCCCCTGGTTCCTCCAGTTCCTACAGCTGTTGAGGTTTTAGGGATAAGATATCCTTGCAGCTGGCTGTAGGGATGCCCCTCCATGGGCAAAGTCTCAAGGAAAGCGGCTAGTGAAATACCACATAGCTGGGAAAGGGAGCGTGAGCCTGTGAGGGTGTGCTTATTTTGGGCTGGACCTTTTGTAGGAAAAGAAAAATACTGTGAAAGAAAACAATGTGGCTTCTCCTGTTTCTGTGGAAAGAGGAAATGGAACAGTATTTTTAAAACTTTTTTGGGAAA
>NC_056747.1:974255404-974257904 GCF_019279795.1 Protopterus annectens
AAACCCTGAATATTTCTGATACAGTTTGACTTGCTGATGTGCAGTAAATCCAACAATGAGTTGGAGGATACATTGTATGCCAGACACAGGTCACCTCTTTGCAATCTGTAGGATACAGAGTATAGTAACATTACAATTACACTTGCAATTTTAACCGCACTTGGTTCAAGGCTTCTGGCATTGCAAGTTCAGCTAAGCTTATATTTGAGATTGACCAAGCCTGTACTGGTTCCCCCTCAAAGCCCAGTATACAACCATAGGGGGCGGAACAATAGAGCGAGGGGGGAGGGGTGTCCCCCTACTTCTGCAGCAGATCCAGCAACTACATGGCCTGTCCAGTCTTTGTTTTTTTTAAGTTTTCGCGGCTGGAGCTGACATCATCATGTACGCGATGATGTCCGCTCCCTCAGGGATTCCAGCCTGCGTGATTACATCAGCTCCCTCAGCTCCCTCTACCAGCCTGTCGGAATTGAGCTGAAGGAGCTCACGCATTTCCGGCTTCAGCTCGGCTGGCTGGCTCAAATAACGCAAGTGGGAGGGATTTACTGGCTGCTGCAGGGATTAACAAAGTGATGTGGATGAGTGCTGCAGGGATTCAGGGTGAAATGAAGAACAGGATTCAGGGTGAAATGAACATCTTTCGGGAGCGACGCGGACAAGTGCTGCAGGGATTCAGGGTGAAATGAAGAACAGAATTCAGGGTGAAATGAACATATTTCGGGAGCGACGCGGACGAGTGCTGCAGGGATTCAGGGTGAAATGAGTGCTGCAGGGAGAAATGAAGAGATTACAGGGCGAGTTCTGTCTGTGGGAGTGAAGTAAGGTAAGTGTGTGTGTGTGTGTGTGTGTGTGTGTGTGTGTGTGTGTGTGTCTGTCTGTCTGTGTGTGTAAATGCCCCCCTTCAATACACCTGGTGGCTAGAGGCTCAAACCCTGAACCCTTCATTATAGGGTAAAAAGAGCCTAAACTCCCTAGCCACCACCATTTGTCAGCTTTGCCCAGGTTCTTTGTACTAAGAGTTGAGTGCTATAGTGAGAACTGAATTTGTATTCCCCCAGGTTTCTTTGTGCTGAGTTGAGAGCTATAGAGAGAACTGAATTTGTATTCCCTCCAGTTTTTTGTGCTAAGAGTTGAGAGCTGTAGTGAGAACTGAATTTGTATTCCCCCAGGTTTCTTTCTCCTAAGAGTTGAGAGCTATAGTGAGAGCTGAATTTGTATTCCCCCATTTTTTTTGTGCTAAGAGTTGAGAGCTGTGGTGAGAAGTGACAAATGAATTCACTAAATGACAGCCAGTAAGATTCAGTCTTTTTATTTTTCAGGAAGCTGCTGATTTAGCATAGTGGTATGCTGCTCTGACTGTAGTACATAGAGTCCTGGGTTCAAGACTTACTAGTGAAATGCATGGTGTTAATGCAACATTTTATTCTAGCAACTTTACAAAATTATACAAGCAATGTTTAAAATGTATCTCTGGTTTTTGTCCTTGTGCCCCCCCCCCCAAAAAAATGAAATTGAAAATAAGTGCGAGAAGCTGTGCAAGATGCCTATGGCTTACCCTGCTGTCATTCTATTTATAGTGTGGGTGTGGAAGTAGACTTTTATAATGGAAATGTTCTGATTTGGACAGTTTTGTCATTATTATTGGTTCATACATTTTGTTTCATTGCTTACTAAAAGACTGTTTCAAACTACAAATTTAAAAGACATTCGATCAAGTGGTGCTGTATTATACAAAGAATATAATTTAATACAATCAGGAAGGTAAATCAAAGAATGTATGCTTGCTCACAGGATGCAGGAGACCAAAATAGGGGAAGCGACCAGTTACCAATGGTGTCCCCCAGGGTTCAGTGCTGAGACTTTCTGTTTGGCATATATATCGCAAAAGTAAAAGGAAATACCAAAGGGCTTTGGCCAACTAAGTTTGAGATGACTGAAAGGTAGGAGCAGTTATTGAATCCCCAAATTACTTAACCGTCATGCAGAAAGGTTTGTCCCAAACAATAACTGGTGCCAGAATCATGATTTGAAGCTAAACTCCAATTAATACATTATCATATCCATCGGGAAGTCATCTACTCCAAATTGACAATACCCCATGAGAATTGACCGTGTTGTTTGGCATTTGGGAACTTGTGTGTACAGTGGCCTAACTTTTGACCAGTATGTGCCCAAAGTCATAAGAAAGCCTTTCTATATTGCACAGCTGATAAACAAATTGATTGTGACTAGATCTAGAGATGTTATTGTACCCCTTTACAAAACCCTCATTAGATCAATCATTTTGTATAATGCCCACTTTGGCATGTGTCTGTCCAGACCCATGCAACATTTGGAATATCCACAGCGATACCTTACTAAAAGGATACAAGTCCTAAACAATAAGTCTTGCATGGACCACCTCAAAGATTTATCACTATACTGTGTATCCTACAGAGTGCTTAGAGGTGACATATCTGACATGCAATTCATCCTCCGACCTAATACAGTTGGACCTACT
>NC_056747.1:974262904-974290404 GCF_019279795.1 Protopterus annectens
AGACATAGGTACTCTGATTCACCATGGTAGAGTGAGCATGTGCATCAGATTGGACCAGTGCCACATGTCATGGTTGAATAGTGCTCCAGGTTGCTAACACTTAAACAGATTACTGAATAGCACCACTGAAGACATAAATAGAAAGCAGGACAGCAGCAGAGGTAGGTTTGGATTGTAACATACATCCTGCCTGATTGCAGTTACCATGCATGCTACAGTGGTATTACAGGTCTCACTCTCTCTTTTTTCCATCTTTTATTGTATATTCACAGGGTAGACCAGTGCTACAGTGATGCATGCAAAAGCTGAAGCAGGACAGTAGGGAGATGCTGGCAGCTGTGCAAGGGAGACTGATGACCACAAGACAAACACTTCAGTCACAGTGAAGTGAGACTATGGCACTCTACCTTCATCCTGGGTGGACCTCACCCACAATACAGGTAAAGGTGTGGCTTTGCCCACCAGTGGGTCTGAGGTTATATAGTCTGAACCTTGTAGCTGTGGCAGCAGGTAAAGTCAGTGTGTCCAGTGTGAGTATTAACCCCCCCCCCCCAACAGAGCAGACTTGCAAGGGTGCTTGACAACATCTTGTGTTTTAGATGGCCCATGACATCAGGTGTTACTTTTGTGGTCAGTTTGCAGATGTACCATACTGTTGTTCAGGCACACTCTGCAGCTTCTTAGCCCATCATGGATCTGATTGCTGTGATGCGTGGCATTTGTGAGGATGTTGCCTAGCTCCGGCAGCAGCTCTGTGAGGACATGGAGTCCAGAGGCACTGTAATGATTAGTCTTTCTAGGCACACACCACTTCCACATCCATTTCCATGCAGAGGATTACTGCTGCTACCATAACGGCCCAGACTGGCAATGCTGCGTAAGGTTGGGGGGGGGGGGCAAAGCTTTGAAAGCTTCGACTTGTCGAGAGCTGGGTCATGGTCAAATGGTACCCCCCCCCCCCAGCAGAGCAATGGACAAAATCTTCCTCCTCAATGACCTTGCAGTTGCTGCAGACTGTAAAATGCACTGTAAATGTATACTACTAAAATTTAACATGTTTAGGGCAATAAAGTGCAATATATTTAGATTATATTACACAATCCAAGCCTAATAATTCATTATTTAGTGTAGTGAGCAAAGCAAAAAAATAGAGTGTAGATGCTGCAGCAGCTTTTGCTCATCAACCCACGTGCCATACATAAGTCAGAAATGTTATTGCATACAACATTCTGTTTTTTTGTAGTGGGTGGCTTACATGCTTGTAGGACACCTTTGAACTCCCTATGTCTTCTCTGTCATCAGGGATAGCTGTCCTGTCTGACATCACTCAGTACAGGTTTGACGTACTTGAATGGCTGATAATTCCATACTGTTGTAGGATATACTTGGAAAGTCAGAGCTGGATCATGAACAAATGGGGGGCCTATTCAGGGTAATGAATCAGGCCACTGCTAACCGTACCCAGTATCCCATTACTTGACTCTCTCTCTTCAGTTACCACAAGCACTTGTCAAACCCATCAGTGTACATACTATTTTCTTCATTTTTACAATTATCATAGACATTTGAATTTCATTTAAAACCTTTATTCCAAATTTTACAGAAAAGGCAAACAGTGACATCCGTTTTATAAACAAAACATTCTCAGACAGAAAACAGACTTGGCATGAGAAACAGTAAACTTCCCTTCCCTTAAAATTTTAAAATTGAATGCATCTAGAAGCCTGTTAAGCTACAAGAGACATGCTAGGATTCATTCTCAAATAGTATATAGAGAAGTATTAATAACGGGCTGTGTGAAGGGTGCAAGAATTCAAACATCATATTTGTCAACAGCCTGGGACAGCTGACTAGGCACGTGTTCTTCAGGAGCAGACCAGGAGTCCTGTTTGGTAACATAACTTGCTCAGCCACAAAGAAGACAAACGCAAGCTGCGGGAATCAAACCCTGTACTTACTGGAAGCAGCCCTTCATTAAGGTATATACACAGTTGAGCAGAACATAGTAATCTCCTTTACTGCAGAGAATAATACATATGTGGGAGACTAGGAAATCAAAGGCTTGTCTTCCCAAAGTATAAAAATCATGGATATTGATTAAATACAGCATTATTGTAACAAGGTACAGCCACTGACAAAACTGAACAGTACACAACTGATTTTTCTAACTAAGATCTTCTGACTTAATGTCTGTGCCTTTCCATGTTAGGCACAAGTTCCAAATCCTAAAAAACTTTCTACACTTTGCCATGATCACGTTTTTATGTTTCAGGAAATGATCAGAAGTAAAGTGATACAATCAGGAATTCATCTTGAAATGAATAATGCAATGAAGAATAAGCATAAGTTATCAACAAGGACATAGCAGACCTTCAAACACTGGATCTATCTTAGTTCAGCTTCATCAAAGTAAATTCAGGCTTATCTGGACCTGGTGGACTTCTTTACAAAGGTCAGTAATGCAATGGATGAGGGGAAAGTACAGCATACTGCCTACCTAGATCTGGCTAAAGTTTTTGATACACTACCCTACTCAGGCATTATCAACAAACTCGTAGAACTAGGTATAAACCCCTTTATAACACGATGGATAGCTAGTTTGCTCATGGTTAGGATCGTTGAGGTCACCTTTGGAGAGGCCAGTCACCAGTGGAGGCCATCAGGACCTTGTCCTAAGCCCACTCCACTTTGGTATCGACTTCTCAGAGATCAAAGCCAATGTCAGTGGCCTCTGGCTGACCACGTTCTGAGATGAATGCAAACTGAGAGCAGTCATTGAATCACCCCAAGATAAAAACAGTCTTCAGGAAGGTCTAACATAGGCAAACACTTTGTGCTAAAGACAGGGCTTAAAACTGAATGAAATAAATTGTAGTACCTTTTAGAAAGTCAGCTATCCCAGGAAACTATGCCATGGAATATAAAACACTTGTAAAAGTTGATTTACTAGTCAGGGATCTAGGAACTCATGTAGATAGTAGCCCAGCCTTCGACCAATATGTATCCAAGATATTAAGAAAATCTTAAGTTGCTGTCAAGGTAAAAGTAAGAGCATGGTTTCTAGGTCCAGAGAAGTCATCGTACCACTGTACCCGGCCCTCATCAGACACACAGCAGAGTGTAATGCCTCCTTTAGTATGTACCTGACCAGACACATGCAGCAACTGGAATGTCCACACGGGTTCCTTGCAAAAAGAATATAAGAAATAAAGAAAATGTTCAATATTGATCACCTCCATGTCCATGTCCCTCTACTCTGTATCGTGCAGACTACTGTTTGAAGCTTTTACGCATCCACAAAACAAACAATATCAGATCTGCTAGATCAAAAGACCTGAATTTTGCTTACAACATAAATAGGACATGTTGGGAGACAGAGAAGTTTCTAAAAGAATTCCCATTCTGTGGAGCAGGCTCCCCATCCATGTGAAGCAGTGTTCCTCCCTAACCATGTTTAAGCTCAACTTGGACCAATAGATGAGTAATCGAAAATTCACCCCTGATCTGGCACATATGTCTCAGATGGACAGAGGCAGTCAATAAATCATCCACTATGTAAAGCAAATTTGTGGGTCATGTTTGAGTTGCATGGCTAGGCTTATAAGGGCCCTAGTAGATGTTAGCCTAGTTATACACGTGTGACCCTAGCATTTTTTTCTCTTACTGCTCCCTTCACATTCCTCCATCTGATGCTTTGAAGCATTACTCTTGTATATTTCTTTGTGACTGGACAGTGAAAAGAATTTTTCAGATGAATGAATACTACACTTGCCATCATTCTTCACATGCAGTTTGCTTCTTTCCCTGGCATGCACAATGTTTATAGAATAATTTCATAAATATAGTATTTGTAATTAAAACATTCTTGCATCTTGATGGAATAAAAAGTTTGAATAGCTTGCATGATTTTCTGTTCTACATTCTCCATTTACACATTCTGTTCGTTAAAGATTATCATATAACTTGCTAAATTTTTGCAACACTACATTTTCATTGCTATGACTTCTAATGTAGTCAATGACAGTGACTCAGTTTGATTCATTTGTAGCTTAATACCTTTTTGGAGTCTAAAAGCTAAAGCTTTAATCATAAATAAGTTCTAATAATAATAATATGATTATTGCAATAAACATGAAGAATTTAAAAATACTTCCTCCTCAGCCAGAAAAGAGATTAGTTAACCATGCCCATTGAGAACTATCAGCTTCTTTAGCATGGGACAGTTCAGCAACTTTCCATATAATTTTTAGCTAACTCTAAATGGCACCAGTGTTATCAGGAGTAAACAAACACTCCATTTTGATGAGTGTGCATGTACCCTTCTTAGAAGCAATGGAGAAGTAAAGTTCCATTTTGTTTTGTAGCACCACACTGTGTATAACAGTTATTTCAAGAGTAAGTAAGTTTATGGAACTGAAGGTGCCATTACATAGCATCTCTAAAAGCTTAGATAACTTCCTTAATTCCCAGATGGCTTCTACTGCCCTATAAGCAGGTAACAGCCCTCTCCAGAAATTACACCATCATTGAGATCCATGTGAGCAAGTCCTTTATAAGCACTCTTTTAATAGCATGATAAACCTAAGAAGCATCTATTTTTTCCAGTTGGGATTGGAATGTCTTTGGTATCTCTTCTGCATCGAGCATTACAAATCCTTCCATTAAGTAAAGTGTGTGTATGTCTGTTAACTAGAATACCGTGGCCTGTGTAACAACAGCCAGACCAGTCTGTGGGTTACTGGGGATAGGCTTGATCTCTGCAAATATAGTAGTATTCATGTAATGCTCCCATACCAACCCAGCCACTGGGGATGTGCAAGCTAGTGCATTTCTTTGTGCCGGTCCCAAGCCCGGATAAATGGGGAGGGTTGCGTCAGGAAGGGCATCTGGCGTAAAACCTCTGCCAAATTACTTATGCGGAGAACATTTCATATTTCCATACTGGATCGGTCGAGGCCCGGGTTAATATCGACCGCCACCAGTACTGTTAGCCAACAGGGTGTTGGTGGAAATTGTGCTACTGTTGGCCGAAGGAGAAGAGGAGGGGGAAGGCATGCCCAAAGGCAGGAAGAGAGGAGGAAGGTTAGGAGTGTAGTAGTGAGGGTAGGAACTTTGAATGTTGGCAGTATGGCTGGTATAGGGAGAGAGCTAGCTGATATGATGGAGAGAAGGAAGGTTGATATATTGTGCGTGCAGGAGACCAGATGGAAGGGAAGTAAGGCCAGGTATATAGGAGGCAGGCTCAAATTGTTCTATCATGGTATGGATGGCAGGAGAAATGGGGTATGGGTTATCCTAAAGGAGCAGTATGCCAAGAGTGTTTTGGAGGTGAAGAGAGTGTCTGATAGTGATGTTTATGAAGCTTGAAATTGATGGTGTAATGTTGAATGTTGTTGGTGCATATGCTCCACAAGTTGGGTGTGCGATGGATGAGAAAGAACATTTTTGGAGTGAGTTGGATGAAGTGGTGGTGAGTGTACCCAAGGGTGAGAAACTAGTGATTGGAGTGGACCTCAATGGGCGTGTTGGTGAAGTGAACAGAGGGGATGAGGAAGTGATAGGTAGGTATGGTGTTAAGGAGAGGAATGTAGAAGGTCAGATGATTGTGGAATTTGCGAAAAGGATGGACACGGCCATGGTGAATACGTATTTTAAAAAGAGGGAGGAGCATAGGGTGATGTACAAGAGTGGAGGAAGATGCACACAGGTGGATTATATCCTATATAGGAGGGCCAGTCTGAAGGAGATGGGAGACTGTAAAGTGGTGACAGGGGAAAGTGTAGTTAAGCAGCATAGAATGGTGGTCTGGAGGATGACGTTGGTGATCAAGAGGAGGAGGAGGAGTGTGAAAGCAGTGCCAAGGATTAAATGGTGAAAGTTAAAAAGGCTGATTGTGAGGTGGAGTTCAGGGAAGAGTTAAGACAGGCACTGGGAGGCAGTGAAGAGTTTCCGAACAGCTGGGTAGCTACAGCAGAGCTAGTAAGGGGGACTGCTAGAAAGGTGCTTGGTGTGATATCTGGACAGAGGAAGGAGGACAAGGAGACCTGGTGGTGGAATGAGGAAGTACAGGAGAATATACAGAGGAAGAGGCTGGCGAAGAAGTGGGATTGTCAAAGAGATGAAGAAAGTAGACAAGTATCAGGAGATGATTCGCATGGCAAAGAGTAAGGTGGCGAAGGCTAGGGATAAGACATATGGAGAGTTGTAAGAGAGATTGGACACTAAAGAGGGAGAAAAGGACCTGTACCGATTGGCTAGACAAAGGGACAGAGCTGGGAAAGATGCAGGTAAGGGCGATAAAGGATAGTGAAGGAAACCTACTCACAAGTGAGGAGAGTGTGTTGAGTAGATGGCAAGAGTACTTTGAATGGCTGATGAATGAAGAGAATGAGAGAGAGAAGGTTGGATGATGTGGGGATAGTGAATCAAGAAGTGAAACAAATTAGCAAGGAGAAAGTAAGGACAGATATGAAGAGGATGAAGAATGGAAAGGTTGTTGGCCTAAATGATATACCAGTGGAAGCATGGAAGTGCTTAGGTGAAATGGCAGTGGAATTTTTAACTAGATTGTTTAATGACATTTTGGAAAGTCAGAGAATGCCTGAGGAGTGGAGAAGGTGTTTTGGTACCTATCTTTAAGAATAAGGGTGATGTGCAGAGCTGCAGTAACTACAGAGGGATAAAATTGATCAGTCACAGCTTGAAGTTATGGGAAAGAGTAGTGGAAGCTAGGATAAGAAGGGAGGTGATGATTAGTGATCAGCAGTATGGTTTCATGCCAGGAAGGAGCACTACAAATGCAATATTGGAGAAATACAGTGAAGGTCAGAAGGAGTTGCATTGTGTCTTTGTGGACTTAGAGAAAGCATATGACAGGGTGCCTAGAGAGGAGTTGTGGTATTGTATGAGGAAGTCGAGAGTGGCAGAGAAGTATCTAAGAGTGGTACAGGATATGTACTAGGGTAGTGTGACATTGGTGTGGACTGCGGTGGGAGTGACGGATACGTTTAAGGTGGAGGTGGGATTACATCAAGGATCAGCTCTGAGCCCTTTCTTATTTGCAGTGGTGATGGACAGGTTGACAGATTAGGTCAGACAGGAGGCCCCGTGGACTATGATGTTTGCAGATGACATTGTGATATGTAGTGAGAATAGGGACCAGGTTGAGGAGACCCTGGAGAGGTGGAGATATGCTTTAGAGAGGAGAGGAATGAAGGTCAGCAGGGCTAAAACAGAATATGTGTGTAAATGTGAGGGAGGGTAGAGGAATGGTGAGGATGCAGGGAGTTGAGTTGGTAAAGGTGGATGAGTTTAAGTACTTGGGATCAACAGTTCAGAGTAATGGTGAGTGTTGAAGAGAGGTGAAGAAGACAGTACAGGCACAGGAAGGGTGGAATGGGTGGAGAAGAATGTCAGGAATGATTTGTGACAGATGAGTACCAGTAAGAGTGAAAGGGAAAGTCTACAAGAGGGTAGTGAGACCAGCTATGTTATATGGGTTAGAGATGGTGGCATTGACAAAAAGGCAGGAGTCAGAGCTGGATGTGGCAGAGTTAAGATGTTAAGATTTGCACTGGGTGTGACTAGGATGGACAGGATTAGGAATCAGAATATTAGAGGGCCAGCTCAGTTTGGACAGTCTGGAGACAAAGCAAGAGAGGCGAGATTGCGTTGGTTTGGACATGTGCTGAGGAGGGATGCTGGGTATATTGGGAAAAGGATACTAAGGCTGCCAGGTAAGAGGAAGGCCTAAGTTAAGGTTTATGGATGTGGCGAGAGAAGACATGCAGGAAGTTGGTGTGAAAGAGCATGATGCAGAGGAGAGGACAGGAAGAAATGGAAACAGATGATCCGCTGTGGCGACCCCTAACGGGAACAGCCGAAAGAAGATGATGATGTAATGCTCCCATACCCTGCACTCCAGCCCCATCACAAATCTTCCGAGTGAAATTTGCAATGCTGTTTCCAACAGAAAGTGTTCCTTTTTACAACAGCAAACATGTCAGTTACCAGTCATTGATAGTTGAAGTGGTATTACTAAAAAGGGGAGAGGGGGTTGTGTAGCTTTTTGATTTTTAGTGAGAACGGCGGTGCGAAATGCTGTATAAAATTCTGTATTGGTCACTGGTACTGGAATTAGTGGAATACCCCCATCATATGCAGTAGGTATACATGCGCAAACCCAACAGCTGCTAGTATTGAGCATCTTTGCATACATTACAAGGTAGCAGAAAATGTATTGAATGCAGGGTGCACTTGGGGTGTTTTCAACTCTATTTTAAGTAAATGCCTGTCTCTAGTTTTAGTAACAAGTTTATCTCCAATTAAAAAGAAAATGCCAAAATGGCTCCGTTCTTACAGTTCTGATAGTTGCAAATGACAATTTACACTCAGTCCTGGATGGCAAAAGCATTTAGAATAGGTTGATTATGAAAATCACTCTTCTGATAAAGAGGTCTGTATGAAAATTGAGCATGGTGGGGCTGGAGAGGGTGTTGAACTGCTCATTCATAGTTCAGATAAAGGTGATTCCCGTGTAGAAACCAACTGGTAGGGTTAGTTGCAAACCATCTCACAAATGAAGTTAGATTACTCAGTGCGTTATGTAGTCTGTTGTGCAAATAGCAGGTTGAAGTTTTTCTTTCAGGAGTAAAAAAAAATACTGTTGATTAGGAAGAGTCACTGAATTTTTTTCACAACCAATATGATCTAGTGGAGTCACTCTATTTCAAATTAGTTGTTTTCACTTCAGGAATTGGTTTGGATGGCAAGGTAGAAAAGTCTTTAATCTCCATTTCCAGATTCAGTGGTTTCCCTGTTTTTTTTTTTTTTTTTCTGTCTGATGTGGCTTGCAATAGGTTCTGCTTTTGCACATGTGGCAATGTTAATGCTCTACTGTTCGTCATAAGGGTGGGCCCAAGTCTCCAGGCTGCAGTCCATGGTTTTCCCCTTCTGTGGTCTATCTCAAAGCTTCAGATAAAGTTTTTTGATAACTGTGTAAAACAGAACATACACTTGCAATACAGAAAAATAGATTAGTCTACGCTGTAACTACAGATTTTTGAGGAAGGGTCTGCCCATGAGGATTTCATTATGGGAGGGACAACTTTCTGGTGACACTAAATGCACTTCTCATACTAAAAAGAACTGAAGATAAAGCTTCTGTCCACTTGAGGCCAGTTTCCTCACACATCTTAGCAGTTCATACATTAATTGTTTGATTTGCCCTTTCTGTGATACTTTAGGCTTGTGGCCAGTATGGCTGTGGTACTATATTTTGACATTCGGTGTTTTGCAGATCTGTTGTATTACCTGAATAGTAAAATGGGTGCCCAGATCTGATTCACTGCAACAAGGAAGACCAAATCTTGGGATTAACTCTTTTTAGCTAGGTTTTGGGCCATTCTTTGTAAAAAGGTAAGCCTCTAACCATTCAGAAAAAAATATGTACTACAGCAAGCACATGCTTTAACGTTTCTGTTTGTGGTAGCTCAGTAAAGTCGCACTGAACAGTGCAAAATGGCCCCAAAGGCTTTTTTGAAGTTTACATAAGTGCTGGTATACACTGTGCTCTGAACAGATAGTATATGTAAAGCAAATACAAGCAGACCACTGGAACTGGTATGTACTAAACAAATAATAAAATAAAAAATGACCGGATAGCTCAAACTCAAATTAAATCACTTTAATGTCCAAAGTTAAAACTGCAATAAAGGTTAAGCACTTTCTTCAATAATAACATCATCAGAACCATTAAATGGACATTAAAAATTCAACAGCAAATAAAAGAATTTCTGAACCCCCCCCTTAATTATCTAATCAGATATTAAAAAGCTTGTACAAAGCACCAATTGTAACCCATAAAAAAGACCAATCATATAATATCAAAATGATGTAAAAACCCCCCCAGTTGTCCAACCAATACAGAGCATTGCCATTTATCCGTCCAGTTAGCAAAATGCTGTCCTGAGTACAAACAGAAAATGTTGCTATTATGAGTGCTCAATCTTTGACAAAAAGAAGTAATTCTGGATTATGTAATGGAACATCTTTTAAGTCTAAACTAGGAGGAAGCAGAGTATTAACAACAACACAATTATGAGGTTCTCCTTTGTCTGCTGTAGGAGTTAAAGAAACAGAGTTAATTGTTGGACATCAAACAATCTGCAAAGGATTGTTATATTTAAACAGCTGTGCTGCTTTAATAACAATGCCACTACAGAATACAGAGCTGCCACATATGTCTCATGCCCAAGAGTCAGAGCAACCATCATTTCTACTACGAGTGCCATTGCAGCCACCAACCTAAAGCAGTGGGGGAGGGCTGCTGCTACAGGATCAAAGTTTGTGGTTAAATAACAATAGGTCTGTAACCATCATTCCTACACTGTGCTGATGATCCTAATGGCTACTAATAGAATGAGAAAAATCTTTTTGAATAATCTGGTAGTCCAAGTGCAGGAGGGTTTGAAAGTAGTGATGTGACATTGTTCTATCTCGCCGTTATTCTTACTGATGGGTTTGGACCCGATCCCTCGGCTCAGAGTTGGCCTACTACAAAGCTCGAGGATTTCAAGTAGCTCGAGGTCAAGTCCCTATCCCATGATGCACCTAGAGTTACCTCAGATCTAGTTTGCCGCAGTAACAGATCAGAGGTTCTCACTAGCTTGGGCCAGTAAAAACCTTAGTATTATCTTTTTTCAAAATATTGTTGATAATTTCTTCATTATATTGTTAGATCGCTGGTTAGTAAAGCTCTTACAGCTTTATCTGTAGTTTCCCTTTCCCTTGTGTACCTTTTTCATAGCTTTATAGTTGGCCTCGTTTTTTTTTCCTTAGGCCTATTTAAAGTCTGACTAAAAATTTGTTTAAATAGTGACTTTGTCACATTTTTCTTAGAATTAATATTGGGTGCTTAGTCAGTGACTTTTGTCACAGCTTTATAGTTAACTTTAGCAGTGTATAGATTGCTTATTTGTATTTAGTGAATTTTTCACTATTGATATCTGTTTAGATAATTAGTGTGCGCACGTGTGTGTGTGTGTGTGTGTGTGTGATTTGTTAGCCTTAGTTGAATGGCTTGTGTGCTTATATTTAGCCTGTTTTTTGTTAGAAGGCTTAGTCATATATTTCATTGTTGTTAGCCTTGGTTTGAAGGGCTTGTGTATTTATATTTAGCCTGTTTTTTTATTAGAAGGCTTTTTCTTATATTTGATTGTTTGGTGTGTCCACATTTTCTGTCATGGCTGATGACAAGGATAAACACCCTAAGTCTAGGTTTAAAAAGTGCACCAAATGTGGTCAGAAGATGTTTATCACTGACAGCAATATCAATTGTGTTTATTGCTTAGGTGCATTACACTTGCAAGAAACCTGTTCTATATGCCATTCTTTTTCTTCACTGGTTCTCCAAGAGAGAAAGAGGAAACTCGTTGACAGGGGTTTATTGAAACCTTCTTTCCAGGAGGCTTTGAGTGACCAGGATGGATCTAGTAAGTCATCAGTCTTCCAAGACTTCTATGGAATCTAAAAAAATCAAAAAAGTCTGACATCGGCTCCACAGGTCTCGAAGCTGACTGTCTTTTCTTTTTGGAGCCGGTCCCTGGTTTTGGAACCGGTATCCGAAATTCCAAAGTCTCCTTTACTTCATTCGGTACTATTGATCCATTCATCTCGGTCCTCTGTTAGCCTTTCAGATTTGGATGTGGATCATGTGGTGCAGAAGCTTTTACAGGCACCAGCCTTTGCAAAATTATCGGCTCCAACCCAAGCAGCTTTGGAGCCGAAGACCCTTATGCCAGCTAAAACTCTTCCTCCTCTGAGCCATACTGGTCCTTCGGAGCCGGAAGAGTCGGACTTGTTGATTTTGGAGCCTTCAGAGCCGACGCCTGCTCCAGTGTCTTCAGTTCCGTTCACTCTGATGTCCTCTGCGCCATTCGAGGACTCTAGGAGCCAACACTCTCGTTGAGTCCTGGGAGGATAGTCGAACCGACTTGTCGGTTCTAACTCTACCTCTCGGGGCTTCAAATCGGATGAGCTCGACTCCTACCTCGTGCTCGGAGTCCACTGTCCCGGTGCTGGGGGTATCAACTGTTTCCTCTGATCTGTCGGTCCCTTCGCATCGGAGCAGGGGTGCCTTCACAGCCATGAGGAGAGTTATGTCTCCTAAGACATCCTGAACCTCAGGTCCGGCTTCTTCATCCCCTAAAGCACCTGTGTCTGCTTCTGCTTCACAGATCCTGGCAAAGCGCCGAGACCTAGAGTCTCATGAAGCCCCATTGGGTGGCCCATGCTCTTCCGAGACCTCACCAGAAGTTCCTACTGATGAGGTTCCCAGGAAGAGTTTATAAGAGGAAACCTCTAGGCTTCCCTTAAGAGTCCCTAACATCTGATACTGACTTGGATGAATCAGAAGGGTCCCCACAGTCCCCCTCTGAGGATATCTCATTAGCAGAGATACTCGAAATCCTTAGGCAGAGGGGTCACTGGCAGTCCACAAACCCTACTGAAGATAAGTCGGTTCTCCTGAAGGCTTTCGGGTCTCAGCCCTCCACCTCTTGGGTGTCACCGCCCTTTGATAAGCTTATGCAGATGGTCACAAAGGGCATGGGAGTCTCTGGATACCATGGAGCCTGTCCCTAGGAGGCCTAATAAGTTCATATCTGCCCCCCAAGATAAATCCTTCTTGACCAAAGGTGTGCCAGTTGATGCCATGGTGGTGGCGGCAGCCACCAAAAAGGAAATGTCAGAAACTTCCTCTTCTGTCCATCCTCCTAACAGAGACTCCAGGATCATGGATAGATATGGGAAGTGCATGTTTAGTTCAGTGACTTTTGCACTCCGTTCGCTTAACTAATTAACCCATTTCACGAAACTGCAAAGAAATCTCCTTAAAGAGCTGGGAGATGCTGTTCAGGGTACAGTAGCTGCAAGAGCTACAGACAAAGTTGCCTCCCAGCTTGCTACCCTCAACTCCATTGTTAACTCGTCCATGTGCCTCATTTCATATGCAGCTAATGGAATGAGCAGGCCAGCGGGTACAGGAGTTGCTCTTAGGAGACTCTCCTGAATGCACTTGTGTTCCTTCGTGGAGCGCTTCAAGTCATCCTTTGTGAATAACCCTTTTGATGGCTTATTCCTTTTCGGGCCCAAAGTTAAGGAAACTTTGACCAGGTGTGAGCAGGAGGGAAAAGACGGTCTACCTTCGGGGTCTCTTTTTCCACCTCTACCAGACCCTATCCCAAGGGTCAAAGAGGAGGGAAAATGTGGTTCCAAAAAGCCCAAGGAGCCTTTCGGGGCATACATGGTGAACCCCCTCCAGGGGCAGAGGAGGGGGCAATAATGGAAGGCGCCGCCCTCGTGGCAGAGGGGGTCCACAAAGCGCTCCTGAAAGGACTCCTGACTGTCCTGCTCTGGAGGCAGTAGGGGGGGGTCGCTTATCTTTGCACCCAGACGCCTGACTCAAAATATCAAACAACAACTGGGTACAAAGTATAATTTCCAGAGGATACTTCATTCCATTCACCTCACCCCCTCCACCAACAATAAAAATCTCGGACGTTCCACCCAGTTACAGGGAACAAGCAACGTTAGAGGTCCAACGTTGCTAAGAAAAAGAGTCCTCAGCCAGTCCTAGCAGACCAGAAAGAATCCAGAACTTACTCCAGATTCTTTTTAGTTCCAAAAAAGACAGGACTGGAGGCCTATATTGGATCTCAGCAGACTAAACAAATCTGTCAAGAAAGAGAAGTTTCAGATGGTCACGCTTCAGTCAATACTTCCCTTCTTAGGGAAAGACAATTGGATGTGCTGTATAGATCTCCAGGATCTACCACATAAAAATAGCCAGGCCATCCAGGGATCATCTGCACTTCTGTCTGGGAGCCAATCATTTCCAGTTTCGAGCCCTGCCCTTTTATCTCACTACAGCCCCCAGAGTGTTCATATCGTCTTTATTGGAGCAGAACTGGACACCACCACCACTACCACGCTAAAACTTCCAATAGAAAGAGTCTTACTACTCCTTCAGCAGGTCTGCATTTTGATATCCAAAGACAAGGCTCCAGCATCAGAAGTTTTAAAATTGTTAGGTATGATGACAGCAGCAATTCTGGCCATACCACTGGGTCGTATGCACGGGTTCCTATTACAAGACCGAAGACACATTCTTTCAAATGCATCTTGGTCAAACTTAAAAGACTGAAAAGGCAAAATATTGATGCAGCTTTTAAGCAAATTCTTTCCTTGGGAAAGAATTTGCTTGGCCACTTTGTTACTTTGCCATTTTCGGCACTGTAGTGCGATCTCGGAGTTGGTATATTCAAGTAGGGGGGGTGTGGGGAGCGAAACCCGCCACTTAATGTAATGTTTAAAGTGTTTTCTTTTTTTTTTTTTTTTTTTTTTGTTGGAACAGCAATTTTTTTCCCTTGGAAAAAAAATTGCTGTTCTGACAGTTCGACATTCTAAGCTTTCGCTTACATAGGGTCGATTAATCACCATTCACTTTTTTAAGCATTCGGTGATGTAATATAGACCCGTATGCACATGCGGATGCTGCAATGGCTGCTGTTCACTCAGTGATCTTACCAAGAGCTCCCCATGTCTCACCTGATAACGATCGCAAACACCTGCAAAAAGGATCTTCAGTGGTGGTTGACCTCACTTCATGTCACGATAGGACGTCCCTTTGTTTTACCCCCACCAGCGACCACAGTGACCACGGATGCTTCCCTGATAGGGTGGGGGGAGGCATTTTCAGGGAAAAACAGCTTAAGGCACATGGACCGATCAAGAGACTCATCTGCATATCAATGTCTTAGAGATGAAAGCAGTTCTTTTTTTGTTGCAGTACTTCCAGGACACTCTTCCTCTGGGTACGATTGCGATTCAGACAGACATGTCAGTGGTCTGATACTTGAACAAACTAGGTGGAACCAGGTCATACCCCCTTGTCATGAGGCCCTAAGAGTATGGCAATGGGCGACATCCACCCAGCACTTTCTGTTAGCAGTACACATCCCTGGGAAATCCAGCGTGATAGCAGACAAGCTGAGCAGAGCAATTTTGTTGCCCCATGAGTGGTCCCTCAAAACAGAAATAGCGGACAGGATATTCCGCAGTTGGGGCCAGCCTTGCTGCAATCTTTTTGCCAGTCACATGAACACGAAATGCAGAAGCTACTCTGCCCTGATTCCCCCTCCGGGAGAAATCCCAATGGACGCACTCGTTCACGATTGGCCGCCAGGTCTTTTCTATGCATTCCCACCAATCTCATTGATACCCAAGGTATTATAGAAAGCAAAAGCCCTGGGAAGGACCATCATTCTAATAGCCCCTCATTGGCCTCGTCAGATTTGGTTCCCCTTCCTTCAACTTCATCTTTTGGAAGATCCCTGGATTCTGGACCCAGTTCCAGACTTTCTGACGCACTCCTTGGGGGAACTTCATCCCTCTCTGCAGTCCCTGAAGCTGACAGCTTGGCTTTTCCAATTCCTCGCATAGCCAGGTTTCGTAACCTTTCCAGTGAGATGAAGCAAATTCTCTTATCCTCTCATAAATCTTCTACGAGGAAGCTATACCTTAGCAAATGGAAAAAATGTTCTATATGAGCCTCTAAAAACAGTATTGAGCCTTACCAAGCCCCTATGGCCTCTATACCTGAATTCTTGACCATGATTTTCAATACAGGAGCTGCAGCAGCAACAGTCCATGTTCAACTTGCTGCCATTTCTAACTTTCATCTTGGATTCAAAGGATTGAATATTATTGTCACACAAATTATCCAAAGCCTTTCTTAAAGTCACCTTTCATGTCAGACCACCTGTGAAATCTCTCTATTCCCCATGGAATCTAAACTTTGTGCTTTCCCGCATTATTCTTCCTCCATTTGAGCCAGCTTCCTCGTGACCTCAAATTGTTGTCATGGAAAACTATCTCTTTAGTGGCTATTACTTATGCCCGCAGAGTGTCAGAGCTTCAGGCCTTGTCCATTATTAAACCTCCTTACTTGATTTTCTATGCTGACAGTCTCTCACTTCGGACAAACCCCTCGTTTTTGCCTAAGATTTGCACTGAAACTAATCTTAACCAAATTATTGATTTGCCAGTTTTCTTCCCCAATCACTCCCAACAATCTAGAATACATGCTGCACAAACTTGGTGTTCAAAGACTGCTCAGATTTTTATTTGGATATAACAAAAGATTTCAGGAAATCAGATCAGCTTTTTGTTTCCTTTTCAGACTCCAGGAAAGATATGCCAGTGGCTAAAACAACTGTCTAAATGGTTATCTGATTGTATCACCTTTGCTTAATCAGCTGCCAATATGCTCTTACAGCATAAAATTAAAGCTCACTCAACCAGAGCAGTTTCTACATATTCTGCTTTTACAGCCAGACTTTCTATTGATAACATTTGTGCAGCAGCCACTTGGTCAAAACCTCATACCTTTATCACTCATTATAAAGTTGACAGGGCCTCCTTTGGATCGACTGTCCTGAAAAATATACTCCCGTGAGCCACCCAAGGTAGATGGTATTTGGGACGCTTATCCATCAGTAAGAATGAACAGCGAGATAGAACAACTTCACATAAAGAATTTATGTAGTTGACATAATGTTCCATGCGAGTTGTTCATCTCGCCTTCATTCTTGCGTCCCACCCTCCTACCCCCACCTGTGTTTTCAGAAGACCAAAATGCTAGTTCCATCCTGGTCACTCAACCCTTCTTCTCTTTCTCTTATGGAGTTACAGAATGACATATGATATTATAAGCAGCAAACAAGATCTGAGGTAACTCTAGGTGCATCATGGGATAGGGACTTGGCCTCGAGTTACTTGAAATCCTCGAGCTTTGTAGTAGGCCGACTCGGAGCCGAGGGATCGTCTCTGAACCCATCAGTAAGAATGAAGGAGATGAACAACTCGCATGAAACGTTATGGTAAGTGCATAACTTCTTTTTTTAACTGAATAAAAGCTTATTCATGGTGGTCTTGCCAGGGTAAAGGTTTGGGCTATTTTTCTTTTAACAGTTCTAGTAAGGGTTTCAGTACTTCTGCAAAATTAGAAATGCATTGTTGACAATAACCTGTCAGTCCCAGAAAAGCATGCAACTCTTTTAATGTAGAACGGTATGGTGCAGCTTGTATTGCATCAATATGTGAAGGCAAGATTTGTCTAAAACCTTTTCAAATAAGATGTCCCAAGTATTGAACCTGGAGTTTTTTTTAACTGCAGTTTATCTTTAACTTTGAATCCTAATTCCTGTAGCTTAGTTATAAGGAAAATAGTATCTTTCTTACAGTCATTAGCAGTTGTGGAAGCTAAAAGTAAATCATCTATGTACTGAATTAGAGTAGATCCACGGGGACATTTAATCTGGTCTAGCTCTTCTTTTCCCTAGAGAAAAGGGTAGGTGATTCAACATATCCTTGTGATGATCTTTTCCAAGTGGACTGTTGTCCTCCATATGTAAACACAAATAGGTGCTAACTATGCAGGTATATAAGAATAGAAAAGAAAGCGGAGGAAATATCTGTCACTGAGAAGGTCGTGGAGTCTGATGGGATAAAACTTGGTATTGTGGCAGGGTTAGGAACTACAGGAAAAGTTAGTATTACTACCGCATTAACTGCTCACAAATCTCAGTAGGTATTTTTTCCCCGTTTGTTTTTTTTTTTTAACTGGTAAAATAGGAATGTTACATTGGCTTTGAGTTGGGGACCATTGTACCTTGTTGTATTAAGTAGAAGTGAGAGGTGTGATCCCTTTCTCTACTTCATCTGACATGGGATATTGGACTACTTTAAGCAGGGAATCACATGGTTTCAAAGTTATTTGCACAGATTCTGCATGTCTTATGAGCCTTACCTCATTTTCATAGGTAGTCCAGAGCTGTGGAAGAATTGGTTCTAATTCCCTCAAGTTAGCAGTATATGAAGTTTGTCAAAACGGCAAATAGGGCATCCTTATCTGTACAGATATTACAGGAATACAGTCCTAAAGGTTCATTTGAGATATCAAGAAAGACCATCTGGTGTACACTAGAAAACACATCTCAGTTTACGTAATAAATCTGTACCTAAAAGATTTAAAGGGGCAGTATTTCCCTCAATAAAAGCATGTTCTTTTAGCAGATTGATTAGAATAGGGACAGGTTTCTGGATAGTCTAAAAAGACTCCAGACACTCCCACTCCATGAATTGTTTTGGTGGAAACTGGGAAGTAATCCTAGATCTACTAGCTCCTGTATTGACTAGAAAAAGAAGAGAATAAATTTGTACTGTAATATTGACAAAAGGACTGCCCTGATCAACTGGTACTGCTGTCCTAATGAGTTTGTTGCCACACTGGTAGCTGACAAGCAGTGCTCTACACAGTAGGCCATTATGTCTGCTTGTTATGACAGAAATTTGGTGAACTTATCAATTGTGGGAGATGGTGGGTATTCATTTTGCCAGTGTCCCTGCTGACCACAATTCAAGCAATCCAATAATTGCAGTTTGCCTTGTGACGTTTGTGGTGACTTGGGGGATTGTAATTTTGATATTATCTGGGACATGCTGTTGAAAGAACGTAAATCTGTCTTCCTCTGAGATTCCTTTTTTCTTCTTCTCCATCCCTGCAAGTCATTATTGAACTGTTAATGCTGAACATCTACTAACTTTTTCTTTTGTTCTTTCTCTTCTCTAAGTATATTATCTCCCTTATGCTTTTGCCTGGTTAACAGTTTGAATGCCTAAAATTGTCCAATTTAAGCAAGCTATTTTTAATTTGTTTTTGAATTGGAGGCAATAAACAATCTTACAAAAAGATGCCAACAAACCTGCTGGCTGTTGCTTCTTCTGTAGGCTCCAGGTGTCTAGAAAAGGCTTCAAATGCATCTAACATGCATTGCTAGTATTCATCAATAGCTTAATTTCCCTTCTGTCCTGTGACCTTAATTCATGCCCAATTAGTTGTTGGGGCAAGCTGTAGTAATGGCTTTTAATAAATTATTTCTAGTGGTAAGAAGCCCAAGTGTATTTTGAGATCACCTATATTAGATTTTTCCCGTATTTTTCTGAAGATTTCAGAGTGTGTTGAGGCTTTTAGTACTGAACTCAGGTCTTCGATAGTTGGATTTTGTAGCTGTGCATGTCCTACTATTTTGGAATATGTAGAGGAATGTGTTCAAATTGGAGGGAAAGAATCTACAGTGGTTTGAAAATCCACTGCATTTCACAGGCATACTGTTATGGAAGGTTCAGCTTCACTGTCCTGGGCAGCTGCAGGATTTGGTGCTTTTTATGGGTACATTTTTGTATTTGGTACATAAATATCAGTTTAATAATTAGTGTCTGTTTTCATCGCTGTTTTGTTTGGAAGAGGGTGTCCATCAATCTTTTTCCTATTCTTTAATTATCAAGAACTGTGTAACTATTTGCTTGATCTTTTTTAGGGTCTTAACTTTTGATAGATAGCTCTTATTCCTACATGTTTTGTACTAGCTCCATATTTATGTTTAAGATGCAACTGTTTTCCCTTCTGATATAGTTGGGAATGGATGGCGGTTGTCGCTGATGTCCTTCTGTTCAACACCAGCTCTTCACTAACCTCAAGGGATAAGTCATTGGAAAGAGGCACAGCCGAAGAGGATTCAAACCTAGGCTTGCTAACCTTTCTTTTCAAAGTCAGCTCAGCTGAAGGACCCTGGGAACCCTCCATAACATCCGTAGTCAGACGTTTAAGTTGTTGATTCTCGAAATAAAGATTCAGAGCCGAAAGTCGGCTATATAAAGTTTTAGGGACAAAGGCCTGACAAATAAAAGAAGAATGGTGGTTTTGACTGGGACCTAAGCAGAAAAGACAAAGATCATGGGCTGTCTCTATGTGGAATCTGCCTTTATTTTAGCAAATCAATGACTTAGTTCATGCCATTCAGGAAGGGCAAGTGTTTAAGTACAGAAGGCAGTGCAAAGAAGTAAATCCCCAACAGGACACTTATCTGAAACCTAGCAGCAGACAGTGGAATCAGGCAGCAGACTGACGTCTGAGTCAGGCGTTCAGAATGACAGCAGAAAACTTTTGAGGATTGTATGTGCGGATGTCCTTCTGTGGCTGACTTTGTCAACACATACGTGCGATGTCCCACGTTCCTTGCAGTAGCTAAAAGCTATTGTATGCTGGCCAGATGTTGGGTCTGCTATCATAAAGAATACTGCAACACAGAAGAGAAGACATCTGTGGCAATGGTAAAATTTTACACAACTGTTCTTTGTCTAGTATTGTAGACCAACCCATGCGGATGAGCAGCAGTACTGGAAATAACTTGTGCTGTATCTGGAGTAGTAGTAGTGTGAGGAAGGTTCACCTCCACCAACCCTCTTGGAGTTGGAGATTTGTCATCTTCCTGAGAAACAAGTTGATCATAAGGTGGGGGGGGGGGTATCAGAGGCCAGTCATCTGAAAATTCTAGCTGCATAACTGCTAATTTCTCTAATTGCCTTATAGGACATATATACCTCAGGAATGAGGTTTTTCATGTACACATTTCTGTAATGAGTTTATTGTTCTACATTAGCTGCCTGCAGCTATGACTTCAATCTAGCTGAATTATATTTTAAACTTTTAACTACAGATTCCTTTTTCTTATTTTTAGCCTGTTCTTGCTAGTTGTTAAAAGCTAACCAACAAGAGATTGGTACTTTATTCCTCTTCTGTTTCATTTTTTTTATTTTCTAAAATTTTCTTATCAAAAAAACCCTTTTCCAGAAATTGTGAAGCACTATTATTTTTAATTATCTCAGACCATTTTAGCAAATAACTGACTCATGTCTCTTCCATACTTATGGAAATCTTTACACTTACTGTAGCTGGAGTCCCATACTCTGGCTCTTTAAAAGAAAAATGCAGTTTGCACTGACGCTCATGATAAAAACCTTGACACATACCAAATGGATAGATATGCAACTGTAATTATAAATTCACTGTAATTCTAGTTAAGGAATCCTCTCTATTCCTTTTTTTTTTGATTAGAACCCAGACTCGCATATTAGAAGGTTACTCTGTCCTTCTGAAAAGGAGGCACTGTCTTCTTATTTTCTTGACTAGAACCTAGATAGATTCATACAACTAAAAATATTTGTATTGTTGGTTTTAATTGGTTAGTTAGTTCGTAGCTGCAATTTCCCAGGCAATTATATCTAATATGGCGGTTTTTAGTAAACATTCCTTGTAAAGACTAAAAAACTTTGTTGAAGGTGAGAGAAATAAAATTATGTATGGACACAACAGAAATCTGACTGAGAGAAAACCTTTCACAGTGGGCCCAGAGGGAGATGTTCTTCGTGTTTCACTGTTGCAGTCATCACACTTGGGTTATCCTGTCAGGAGTAGCCCTCAGTCGGCCCGAATACCAGAGGCTAAGTATTTCTGCGTCAGTTGCTGTCGCTTCAGGACTGACAGGTCATCAGGGGTATAAAAACAGGCAGCAGACACCATTACATCAGTCTTTTTTGCCGAGGAGCCTGAAGCAGCAGCAGTTCGCACACGTGCCAGTCGGTCGCGACCTGAGATTTCGTTTCCGAAATTGAATCATCCTGAAGTCTTCTGAAGCGAAGTCCCCTGTTGGGGATGCTTTTTTCTTGCTCTAACCAATGTCAGAAAAAGTTAACAATTGTTTCGCCTGTGGAAAGCAAATACCACACCGAGATTTCCATTCTTACTGCATCACCCATTTAGGCCCAGACCATGACGTACTTCGCTGTCAGTTTTATGCTTTGTCCAATGCCCGAACTATTAGTAGTTGGGCTCTTATTGTAGCTAAATACTTTCGTTTTCGATCTCCTTATTCCGAAATGGCTTCGGTAAGCCATCCGACTACCGATATTCCAAAAAAACATAAGGATAAAGACAGCCGCACAGTTCCAAAACTGCCGATGACTCTTCCATTAACCTAGTCGCCAGTTGCCGGTACTCAGTGAGGCACTTTCGCAGCCCCTGAGACCTGCTACGATGGATTCGCAAGCTGCTACCGAGACCCATTTGGAGTCCGGTATGCCGCGAGACTCTTCTTTGACTACGGAACCTGCAGATGTCTCTACCTTGGATGGCTCCAGAGCCACTGTGCAGGCATCGGCTTCTGAGGAAGTTCTTCGCATTACCGATAATCAACACAAACCGACGACTTCTTTTGCGTCTTCAGTTCGTTCTAAAGCTACTGAGTTTCTAAGGACAAGAGTACGAGCTACACCTAAAAAAACGATGACCCAAACTCAAGCACCTGCTTCCTTGCCACAGTCTCAGATGCTTAAAATGACAGAAGACCTGATCATGCTGATTAGGGGGAAGCCAGCCTTCCCCTTCTAAAAGAAAGATACTTGTCCCCAGCAGCTTTATCTGACCCAAGGGTCCAATGATTGTTTCTGAATATGAAGACATGCCCTTATCTGCCTATGAAGATTCAGATGCAGAAGAATCCATTCCTTCTGCCTCCCCTCCAGAAGATTTTTCTTTTGGTGAAACCCTACATACTTTGAGATAGCATTTCTACTGAGAATGCCAGGGTTATCCTCAGTCCAAAAAGAGACTCTGGGAATTTTTAGATTAACCACAGCACAGACCCTTAGCTATCCCTCCTGTTCTGGATGTGATGGATGACGTCTTTATGGAATCCAGTCCAACTCCTGATACTTTACCCCCTGCTCCAAGGAAACCTGACAGGTATTACAGAGTCCCCGACTCTCACAAATTTCTCTTAAAAAGTCCTACTGCTGACCCAGAGCTCATCTCCCAAGGACCTAATGGAATAAAAGCAACTACAGCTAAGAATCCCACCCCTTCGGACAAGGATTCCCGAGCTTTAGACAGCTGGGGTAAAAAGGTATACACCTTTGCAACTCTTGCCATTAGAGCATTGAACTGTCAGTTCCACTTGCTGAAATACCAGCAACATACTATGGAACTTGTTAAGCAAAAATTATCTACCTTTCTTGACTGTGCAGAAAATAAAGAATTACAGGAGCTTATTCATTCTGCAAGACAAGTCAGCAAGCATACCCTGCAATGTGTGTTTGACTCCTTAGAAGCATCTTGCAGGGCAGCAGTCGCAGGTTCTGTACTTGGAAGGCATGCCTGGCTTAAAGAGCAGACCTTGCCAGACCATGTCAAATCAAAATTATTCGATGCTCCTCTGAACAAGGACAATCTGTTTGGCACCAAAGCAGAAGAGGTTTTAAAAAAGATGGAAGAAAAGGCTAAGTCTATGCAGACAGTCAAAGATTGTTTTGCAAGTGCAGCCTCCAATATTCAGTAGGCATTGCCCTTCGAAACATTGGTCCTTTCCAGCCCCTTCAAGGCCATGTCAAACTAGACTCAGGGGAAGCAGACCCTCCAGGTTACAGTCTTAGGATATGTAGTGGTCTAAGCAATGGAGTACCTCCACTTCTAAAGCAGGGAGTGCTAGCCATCCCCTTAAGGAAAGAATTCACAATGACTTCTCAACTCCACTCCTCGCCTCTGCCCAATTGCTTGTGCCCTTAGGAGGAAAACTTGCCCACCATGCAAAAAACTGGACCTCCATCACCAACGATGTATGGGTCCTCAACATAGTATCCCAGGGGTGCAAATTTTATTTCCACAAGCTGCCAACCCCAAAAGGGTTCCCAGACCTTCCACAAAACCAAGTTTAGTCCCTGCTCTCCATAAGGGCAATTCAGCCTGTTCCTGCAGAACAGATAGGCCAAGGTTTTTATTCCAGACTTTTCCTGGTACCCAGAAAAGAGGGCACCTGGAGCCCAATCTTAGATCCATCTATTCTAAACACCTTCCTGGTGGTACCAAAATTCAAAATACTCACCCTATAGCAGCTTCTCCCTATGCTGCCCAAAGATGCCTGGTTAGCCACCCTAGACATAAAGGAGGACTATCAGCGACTCCTGCAGGGAATATCTACGTTTTACAGCAGGATCTATGAATTATCAATTCTCAGCACTTCCCTTTGGCTTATCTACTACTCCCAAAGTTTTCACAAAATGCCTGGATCCAGCCATTGCCTACTGCAGACAAAGTTTCAAATATACCCTTACTTGGACGACTGCCTGACATTCTGGAAGCTGCTACTTGGAGTTCTGTTCGTATCTTCACCAAGCATTACCACCTGCCTATCTTTTCCAAATCCAGGTCTGGCTTTGCAACAGCAGCAGGGCATACTAGCCGGCCCCAACTCTTATTGACTGCCTCCACTCATTCTTCAGCTTTGGAAATCAACCCAAGTGTGAATACTGCAACAGTGAAACACGAAGGACATAGTACATTTCTGTATACTTACCATAAATGTAGATGTTCGAGTGTATTCACTGTTGCAGTCCTGGATGTTCTTCGTGTTTCATTGTTGCAGTCATTACATTTGGCTAATCTGCTGGCAGGTTGCCCTCAGTCGGCCTGAATAACAAAGTCTCAGGTCCTGCGTCGGTTGCTATCTCCTCTTTCATGACGTCAGGTTGTCAGGTCGTCAGGGGCATGAAACAGGCAGCCAACACCATTTTCTTTAGTCTTTCTTGCTGTGCGGTGCCCGAAGCAGAAGCATTTTGCAAGTGCCGTTCGGCCGACTCCTGAAATTTTCATTTTCGAGTTTCAGAAAGCCTAAGTACCCCATTGGGGAAACTTTTTCTTGCTCCATACCAATGTCAGTAAAAGTTAATAATTGCATTACTTGTGGGAAGCAAATACCTCATAAGGATTTCCATTTGTACTGTATTCCTTGCCTAGGCCCAGATCATAATATACCTTGCTGTCGGTTTTATGCTAGATTCAACCAACGCACTATTAAGCGTCAGTATATCTTTGCTTCAGAATGTTTTGGAAACGGATTTAACTACCCTGAAATGTCGTCGGATAATAATCCAACTACCGGAGTTCGCAAAAAAAACAAAAAAAAGGACAGAGACAGACCGTCAAGGTCCAAAACCGACGATGAAGCTTCTCCTAAGCCAGTTGCCGGTTCGCTGGTACTCAGTGAGGTGCTTTTGCAGCCCCTGATACCCACTACTTTTGAGTCGCAGGCCTCTACTGAGATCCATGTGGAGTCAAGTATGCCACGAGATTCCCAAAACATTGTACCCGCAGATGTCTCTCCCTCGGATGGGTCCGGAGCCACTGAGCAGGCACCGGCTTCTGAGGGTGTTTTCAGGCCTCATCATTTCTGTACAAAACCGATGCCAGCTTCAAAAACAAAGACAAAAGCAACTCCTAAGGCCAAAAAAACAGCACATGAGCCACGTGCTCAGACCTCTATGCCCAAGAAGCAGATGATCAATCAAAATGGCTGAAGACTTAATTACCTTGATCAGGGGTTCCCAAACCCCCCCCCCCCCCCCCCGGATAAGAGGCCAGGGCAAGACACTGATTATGAATCTTCAGATCAGTTTTCTATTTCTTCTGATTCCTTTTCTGATCAGGATTTTTCTATACCACCCTATGAGGATTCAGATGCGGAGGAATCCATTCCATCTGCATCTCCTCCTGAGGATTATTCTTTTGGTGAAACCTTGCATACTTTGAGGGAACATTTTCATTGGGAGAGTCAAGATTTCTCAGAATCAAAAAAGAGGCTCACTGATTTCCTTCTCCCTTAGCATAGGCCTTTGGCCATACCTCCTGTTTTAGACATTGTTGATAATGTGTTTTTGGAATCAAGCATGGCTGCAGATTCCCTACCACTGGCTCCTGGCAAGCCAGACAGATATTACAGGGTTCCTAACTCCCACAAGTATTTATTCAAAAATCCTGCTGCTGATCCTGAAACTATCTCACAGGGTCCCAAAGGTGTAAAGGCCACAACAGCTAAGAATCATACCCCCTCTGATGGAGATTCCAGGGCGCTGGATAGATGGGGAAAGAAGATTGATACGTCTGCAACTTTGGCAAATAGGGCCTTAAACTGCCAGTTTCATATGCTTAAATATCAACAGCATGTTATGGGATTATTGAAACAGAAAATGATGTTGATTTCTGAATGTGTGGAAAATAAAGAATTACAGGAATTATTGCATGCAGCAGAACAGGTTGGAAAGCATACTTTGCAATGTGGTTTTGATTCCTTGGAGGCCTCCTGCAGGGCCACAGTTACTGGATCTCTGATTAGAAGGCATGCCTGGCTCAAAGAGCAAAATCTGCCTGATCGTGTTAAACCTAAATTGTTGGATGCACCTTTACAGCATGATACTCTGTTTGGTAATGGGGCAGAAGAGGTTTTAAAGAAAATGGAAGACAAAGCTAAGTCTATGCAAACTGTAAAAGACTTCTTACAAGTGCAGCCACCAAGATTTAGTAGACACTAGCCTACAAAAAATTGGTCCTTTTCTGTGTCCGAGAGAGCCTCACGGGGCAAATCCAGGCACTCAAAAGGTTCTAGGTATCAATCACAGGGTTCCTACAGGTCAAAACAATGGGGTGCCTCTACCTCCAAATCTGGAGGAAACAAAGCACAATCCTACAGTAAGCAGTCTCAATGACTTCCCTCTGCCATCACCAAGCACTTATCTTTTGGCAGCCCCCTTAGGGGGAAAACTAGCACTTCATGCAAAAATTGGCAGTTAATAACCCAGGACAAGTGGGTGTTAAACATAGTATCCCAGGGATACAGATTTCATTTCCACACCTTGCCAATTCCAAACGGTTGGCCAGATCTGCCACAAAATCAATGGGCAGAGGCACAGAAACAAGTTTTGTCCCTTATGGATATGGGGGCTATTCAGCCAGTACCGGAACTAGAAAAAGGACAAGGGTTTTACTCAAGACTGTTCTTGGTACCCAGGAAAGACAATGCCTGGCGCCCAATACTGGATGTATCGATTTTGAACACATTCTTGGACATCCCTAAATTCAGAATGCTGACTTTGCAATAGCTTCTGCCCATGCTGGGCAAGAACTCTTGGCTAGTAACTCTAGACTTGAGGCATACATTCATATCCCAATAAGGGAATCGTGGAGAAGATACCCCCCCCCCTTCAAGGCTGGTTTTATGCATTACCAATTCTCTGCACTGCCCTTTGGCTGATCTACTGCACCCAGGGTCTTTACAAAGTGCCTGCCACCAGTAATCGCATTTTGCAGACAAAGAAGCATTCAAATCTATCCATACTTGGACAACTGTCTCAAGCAGAAAACAATGACATTCTTCTAAAATATATCTGGTGTTTGTAAAAAGGCTTCTAACATGCCTTGGGTACACAAACGAAAAGAAATCACAACTGGTACCCTCTCAAAAGATTACATTCCTGGGTGCAAGCTTGAATACAACTTCCCAGATGGCTTACCTTATGCCAGACAAACAAAGGCAACTGACTATTTCCTTCAAACAGATGGCAACAAAAACCCATTTGTCTGCAAGACAAATTCTGCAGGCTTTGGGGTTCATAGCATCCTTCATACTAATTCCATATGCAAGACTGCATATGAGGAAACTACAATGATACCTAAAAAGTTTATGGAGTCAACATTGTCACAGTTTGGAAACAAT
>NC_056747.1:974295404-974412904 GCF_019279795.1 Protopterus annectens
GGAGGGGGTTGTCTTCCACCACCTCGGGTAGAAGAGGATCTTTTATTGAAAAGAGCTTGCATCCTAGGTTATGGGCATATTAATGCATGCCACCTATTTTGATATGTTGCATGATATATTTGGGGAGTTAATCGTAAAGAATCATGGTCAGACCTGGTATGGCTGGTTCCCACTTCTGACTTGTGTGGTGGTCAGTGAAAAGCTAATCCACTCTGAAAGAAGATGCTGTCATACAAAGGGTGATGCTTGGGTGTGGTACAATTAAGAGGAGCTGATTGGCATTTGAGGATGACAATATAGCTGGAACAGAAGGTCCACGAGACAATCATAACAAGAAAAAAGCTAGTGTATGATGTCCTACATTGCTCTCTCTAACACTGGAGGGTCGGTGTTTGTTGGATTATGTCCCCTGCAAGTTTGATATGGTCCTGGTACTGAAATCATATTAAAGCAAAATGGGTGGGAGTTTACTGAGCAGTTCCAAGTGAGGTGTTCTACATCAGGGTTAAAAACATTGTGCTTGATCAGTGATACTCCTACATCCAAAGTTAACCCCAAATTAAAGCATAAAATTTAACCTTTTATATACAGTTCACACATATGTTCCTGTCTCAAAAGTTTATCTGTCAGAAAACTTTTAATTCCAAATTCAGTGTTTCCACAGTGGCACTGAAAAGGCAGTGCTTAGTGTTTCATTTTACCTTTTAAGCAGATATGTCTCAGTATATTTTTGTAGAACATGCTAGTTTGAAGTCAAATAAAATACTAGCAGGACTTGTTGAAAATATGAAGCACAGTTTCCTGGGCTCTGTACCCAAGCAGCCTATTTTCATGTTGATAGCCAGGTTTGTTCCATGCGTCGGAGAGGGTATGCTGAGACTCCACTAGTCATAATAGACTCACTAGTACGCCTACAGAATTGAGTCCTTTAAACACAGTACTGTTGTATGCTACATTTTGAAAGGACACAGTTCTTTTTCATACAACACTTCTTTCTAGATACCCATCTCCATTTCTTCATAACAGTAATTTCTGCCTCATAGACTTGTTCAGTTTTCTTTGAGTCTTATTACTTGGCTGTGTACAAAGGTTTGTCTAAGAGTATTCTCTTTCTGATTTTGATGCTCAGGCTCTCTCTTGAGAAGTGTTGCAGACATTTTAAGACACTGTTGTTAATAAAATATAATATTTGTTTGAGAGAGTGAAGACAAACACATGTAACTATACTTTATGCTTGCTGTAGGTGGTATACAACTTGTTTATGTCAGTGTAGTCAGTAAGGTAAGCATGGCTCATGTAATTTTAGATGCATTGAGAACCATTAATCTTCTATTGGTTGTTAGTTCTAGTTGGACAGATCTGAATAGCTTGCAAAAGTGTAGATAATGTAATAACATCAGATGGTTTCATTCTAATGTCTAGCAACCCTTTCTACTTTGTCTCTTCTTACCTGATGGTGGGTGATGAAACAAAGGGTCCCTTAGTCCATGGACTGCTAGATTAGTCATGAAGATGATGTGATAGTACTGTCAAGTATTGCAAAGTAATGCACTTAATCCAGAGTAGTGTATTTACAGAAGCGTTGACAGCCCTGGCTCTACTTTATATGCCAGTGTTGCACCTTCTGATAAGATGAAATTATTTTGTATTCATGTGTATATAGTTGAATAAAATGGTACATGTATCTGTCTGTCTATATCTGTCATACATATATATGTGTGTGTGTGTGTGTGTGTGTATATATATATATATATATATATATATATATATATATATATAAAATCTATATATGTGTATGTATATATATATATATATATGTGTATATATATATATATGTGTGTGTGTGTGTGTGTATATAAACACATATATATGTATATATATATCTAGGTCCTGCATTTGTCTACATCTGTTTAATCAATTGTATTTGGTCAATGCATGCAGATGGTCAACAGTGAGATCAACAGTCCCTAAGTAGATGCAGTGGGGTCTGACCCCTGCAAAAAAAACAATGTTATTTGTTGTTTTTGTTTTGTGTGTGTGTGTGTGTGTGTGTGTGTGTGTGTGTGTGTGTGTATGTGAGTAAATTGCATATGCCGTGGTTCTTTCTTTTGGGAAGATGAGGATGGAGCCTCTTTTCGCCATAAGGAGATGCAAGACCAAAAAGGGCATTACTAAAGATAAAAATGTGTATTCTGTAGCCTAAGTGCAGGGATGTTGGCATTTGCAATGGGGTTATTCCCATTGAATGTGTGAACTGTGAAGTTTAAAAAGCCACATGTGAGCGCAGGAAAGATGTTTATGAATATGAGACAATTTCAGTAGACCCATTCAAATATCAGTAGGTACAATGAACATTCATATTGCTGGTATGTATTTAGAAAGTACACAGCATGTAAATGGAAAAAATTGGGACGTGGGCTAATAAACATTCATTTTGATGTATTCAGTTGTAGTGTCATGCAGTTTGGGGCATGTTAACCATGGGTTTAGGAATATAGTAAGTTGCTGTGGTGATTTTCTTTTAGTCTGGGTTGTGTCTGATTTGTAACCATACAAAGTGGTGACAAAGGCAAGTAAGGTTTGAAATAACAATGTGCGGTTTTGAGTCTAAAGATGACCGTTATTTTAATTTTGTCTAGCTGTCCTAGGAGACATTGCTTAAGTTTTATGCTTTTTTTCTGGAGGCCATAGTGAAAGGAATGTCAAGTTAAGCATAGCTTGAAAGTGTACAGAGCAAGATGACAAAGTCAATAAAGGCCTTGGGTTTTGATTTTTAAGAAAGATTGCATAGGTTGGGTTTGAAATCGTTATGAAAGGAGGGACCAGAAAGCTTTGTTACATATGAAGTGAGAATGTGGTAGTTTTGAGGTTTATAAAGATGGATAAAGGTAAGTAGGTCAGTTTACAGGTAAACCTTTGTACATCCTTAATTGTTTACCTTCATAGAAGACGTGGTTGCAACATGAAATTGTTCGCTTATAGATGTGATGGGATAAACTTCTGGTAAGACCGCTGTTATGATAAGGGGACAGCTGAATTGCATGAATGTGTCATTTCAGTAGCAGTGCATCAGAGATGAACTAGAATACTGTTAACAGAAACTGTTCTTGTCTGGAATGGGTTACTTTGAAATGTGCAGAAACTGCCTGATCTGGATTTTAGAACAAGGCTGTAGACATTCCTGAGAAGGTCATTGCTGTGTTTGTATACCACAAGAAGGATGGTATTAAAAGCTCATCGTGTAGTGTGGGAACAGTTATTTCCCAGCAGCTGAATGAGGGTTTGCAATTTTATTCATTCATTCATTCGTTTGTTTTTATTCATGCATGTAAAAGATCGAGTAAAAGTGTAGATTCTGGTTATTCATGATACTTTTAAGGAAAATGCCCTTTTCCCATAGAGCAGATTTGCTAAACGTCTGTATTCCCATGATCTTCTTCATAATGTAATACATCACAGTTTTATTTGGTAATTTTTTTTTTTTAACAGATGTATTACCTGCTACAGAAAAAGTTGGAGGTAGGCCTCAGCGGAATACTCAGGGTAATCTGTGGTGGTTTTGCTGCTTTCAAGCCTAAAGCTATTGCCATGTTGTGGTGGTCTTTTCCTCCTGTGCCTAGCCTCCAAAAGTGTTGGCATCTGAACTTTGCTTTTTTTCGTGTGGATATATATATATATATCTGACACTAATACCAGCAACTGTCATAACATTTCAAATCTGTTTGGACTGGGTTCATTTCAAACTACTTTCCATGTGCTTGTGAGATTTGGTGCATATTTTGTTTTTTAGACTGGGTCAACTTCAAACCACTTTCCTTGTTCTGGTGAAATTGGGTGCATACTTTTTTTTTAAATAAACCCCACTCTGTTTCCCATTTCTGGTCTGAACAGCTGTTCACTAATTAATTACATAATTTAGCTTCAGATGTGATATTTATAGTTTGTCAGGATGTTTCCATTTGATTTGACATAGTCTAATTTGAAGAGGATAGTAACGCAGTCCAGTTTAATCACTTTACCCGGGTTAAATTGTTGCTATGAAAAACTGAAGCAGCGGTTGTTAAAAATTTTAGATAGTAAAAAATGTTCTCACCCAAAGCCATTCAGTTGTTATATCAGTTGTTATATCAGTTTAAGCCTGAATAATGCATTCTACCTACCCCCCACAAAAATGAATAACATGTTAAGAAAGCTGGTGATTATTATGAGAAATAGCACAGTGCCCCATGTCTGCTGTTTCTCTTTTTCTTTCCTGCATTCTGCAATAAAATTACAGTGCTCATTGCAGGTATATAGTGGTTGTTGTCACTGGCAACCCTTCTGCATATTGCTTGTGCTTTTGTGGATATTTGGGGGCATGTCCCTCTGATTGTTAACCTTCTTAGTGAATATATTTGCTTGTCCTTCTATGTGTCTGGTCTGGAATGCATTAAGTGATCCAGCATACTTCTGAATTGATGGGTAGAGGTCATTATGAATATATCATTTTAAACATAACTGCTGGCAGGCTTCAGATTAGCATGTCATGCTGTTGAATTGTATTGTTTAAGACCTATTTAATGCTTTCCTTTCATTAGAAGGTGTACCAGTTTTTTAAGGTTGCACTCAAGTTACCCCAAGCATTGCAGTTTGGCACCTAAAAACAGCTATATGTGTATGCACAAGAAATGATCTGCAAGTGGAACCAGTAAGTGAACTAGCAGCGGTCACCACTTAAACCTCCCAGAGTTGTATTTCACTGGCATTTATCAGTATGTTTGGGCATTTGGTTGTGAGATCAGTGACCATTCATTAATAGTTCTTGTCTGCAAAATTGTTGTATTTCTCACCAACCTGGTGTTTATATTCAGTAAATGGGTGCAGAGGGTGAAGCCCCCTACATGGGAAAAGTGCAGAGCTTATAACATCCATATTTGTCTTTCTTACGTTTATTCCCAAAGATCATCAGAAATGGGTTCTTGACTAAGCGGTTGTCTATCTTCAGCTTGTATCTGCATGTGTGCCGAACATGTACTGTCACAACATGGGTGTATTTCATTAATTACACTTGGGCAGTTTGTGGGGCAGATCTATATTAGCTGTGTTCTGCAGTTGTGATTGTCTGTTAAGCGGCTTGTGCACCTTTCTCATTTTGTGTGTGTATATGTATATATGTATATATATATATATATATATATATCAACCAGTTTGTTAAGGTCTTCATTTTTTGCCCCCCCCCCCCCCCCTAGTGATGACATATCTTTGATGCACACAGCTGCTGATGCATCATTCTGCACTCAGAACCTACCCATATTCATTGGATGCATTCTGCTTTGTAGTTATTCTGTGAGCCAAAAAGTGAAGTGGAGGATACATACTTCCAGAATTCAACATGCTGCAGAGGCTAATAATCTATGCCATGCAATAGGTTTGGGGCGTGCTTCTTATCCATCAGTTTATCTTGATGTGCACCAGTGTCTTGTGTTCTCTGGGATGTGCTAAATATGCAGATGTCTCAGCTTGTCTTGTCAAATCATTTTGACTTAAGTGATTGTCTAATTGATGCCCATCCTGTCCTATCTTGTCTCTCTAAAGCTATGTTGTTCTGGAACTAATACTTCAACCTCTGTAATAGTATGGGTGTCTTTAGGATAATTTCAACAGCTTGAGTGGAGTTGCTGTGTCTGTCTCAAGTGTGCAGTTTTAAATTGTTACGGAAAATGCTGCCCATAGAAAGTGTGAGGCAGTACTTTGTTCTGCCCTTCATGTGGCTTCTTGTGGGGTAACAAGGGCAACCAGAAATGCACACCATTTTATATCTCGGAGTGACTCACTTTTTTCTGTAGAATTGATTCACTCTTGTTTGGTAAAGTAGTAATGCCAAGTATAATTTCCTTGTTTTTTTTCCCCCAGATGACCATTTACACCTGCTGGCTATTTTGTTTATTCATAATCCTCATCAGAACCAGTAGAAGCCTTTGAGGATTCAGAGAGCTTGGCACCATTTTGATTGAAATTTTACCATACTCAAAAAGGCAATACATTTATTTGTGCCTTTCACTGGAAAACTTACCTTTGTGTAACGTAATTGGCCTGATTTGGTGATCGACTAGTGTCATTTCTGGTAGCAAAAACATTTTGTTCCCTTACCACAAGACGGGAAACTCCCAAAGTACAGAAAAATACCAGTAGAAAGCTGCCTCACTCCTCCGCCAGTCTGATTACTGGTCTTGAACTTAGTTGAATGTGTGGCCCAGTACTGATACTATCATTAAGATCCAGTTTGCATGACTGCCCATACCAACCCAAGATAAAGTGAGCTGTTAGGCATTTTAGTTTTTCCGGATGAATTTGGACAAGGGTACACCTTAGAAAGTGCTACTTTTAGTGTCCTTGACTTCCTTACTATCGATTCTCTTTTTTTTTTATATAGACATTCCAGAATCAGAATTTTCATTTCTGTCTGCTGGATCTGATGGCATATTTTGCATTCCCTTTAAGAATGTTTAACGTCTTTGGTTATAGTGAAACGGTATGTTAAATGTGAAGGCTTATGGTCATGGCATTTGGATGCAAAGGCCTCTAGTTATGCCATTTGGGTGCTGCAATATGTAAAGGCTTGGGGTTGTGCCGTGTGGGTGCTACTGTATGCAAAGGCTTTTGGGAATGCCATTTGGGTGATTATATATTCTTTGCATCATCTTGAGAATGTAGGAGAGTTTTCAGAACTTGTTTTAGAAAAAAGAACATAGGTTAATGAAATGGCATGCACCCAAAAGTAAGCTTTCTCTCTGTGGGAATCCTCCAAAACTGCCTCATATGTCCTCTACTTGATGTAATCATGTGTGGCATCTTGTGTAGAGGTTGAAACCTCTACGTTTTTGCAGTGATTTGGAAGTTTCAGATATTTTGGGGGAAAACAAGTTTTCTACAAGAATTTGGTGAATAGCCCATCGCACAAGCAGGATTTACTGCCAGTGCTGTTTGCAAAGCTCCCCCATGTGTAACCTGAAAGGTACCTTTTTTTATAGCATTTGAAATCTTAAGCCTGGCCGTTTTGTTTAGGCAGTCATCATGTTGTCCTGAGTTTGATTCTTTTTGTCTGTTTGCCTGCCCTGTGAATGTGAGCAATTTACTTAACCAGGCAGTGGCCCCAGGTCACTTATAAGAATAGGCAGTTGTGCCTAATGAGTTTACCTGGCTAGTAAATTACTTAACCAGGTAGTGGTCACAGCTCACCTATGAAAACAGGAGGTTGCACTTACTGAATTTGCATAGTGGTTAAAAGTAAAAATAGATAAAATAAAATAGATAAGTCACAAATGGCTAGCAAGTACTGTCGCCATTGTCTAAACAGAAGCCTGTTAGGTCATAGCAGTTCAAGCTGATTTATAATTTTAGTTTGGCTGTTTGGTCATACAGGAACTTCAACAGTTGAGTTGAAAACAAAATTTCCATTTTTACAAAACTGGGCACCAGTCTATGTAGCTGCACAGGATGATGCCTTCCTTCAGTACATTCAAAGTGCCTGATGCCTTCAGAGATGTACAACGCATCTGATTTGTTTGTTTCTTAAAGTAACCAAATACAGCCACCATACAAGCTCATCCAAAACGTACTGAGAATTTAAATAAATCTAAATGCTAGCCAGTAAATAGCCATCTAGAAAGGGATGCCATGCCTTTAGGCTTAGAATTGGATAGAATAAAATATGAAAACTAAAACTGGTGATTTCTTTCCTTTCTTCTCCTACTGTCCTTTCTTGTTTAACAGATTCAGAATGCGGTAGAGTTTACACATTGCAGGATGAATTTGTACCCTCTCAATATAAATTCTAAAACTCCTGTATTTCAAGTGTTTGTTTGCCTGGGCACTTCTGCTGTTTCATGTGTTTACTGGTGCTTTTTTGTTTTTGTTTTGAATTGTCATGAGACTTGGACACTGAATAGACTTGAACCCGCGATACTTTAATATGGAAATTGAGTGTGATATTTTTGCCCCATCTTTGTTTACTGAGAGAAAACTATATTTGTGCTTAACTTTTAAAATGCACATAGTTCTCACCTAAGAATTTTTCATGTCGATGGTCCTTAGAAATCTAGCCAAAGACATGAGACTTGAGCTGCCTTTTATCCGGGTTTAAGTAAATTCAGTTTGCTGGTTGAAATGGATAAATGTATGCAGTGTTTTTTTTTTTTTATGTGAAGTGCTTATATCATGTATGCTTTTGTGTTAATTTTGTTAATGTGCATCTTCTTTTTTAACAGCCAAGTCTACTGTGCTTTTCACCCACCATACTAAGTCAATAGTGTGGGGAATGCAGACGAGAGCAGTGCAAGGCATGCTGGACTTTGATTATGTCTGTTCTAGAGAGCAGCCCTCTGTGGCTGCTATGGTCTATCCATTTACGTGAGTACTTGTGTAACACTGACAGTTGTTTAAAGTTGTCATTCTTGGCCAGCAGCAGTGTGCTTGCTAGTGTTTTTTTTTTTTTTTTTTTTTTTTTTTCCTGTATTGATGAAAACTTTAAATCCATTTTGTTAAATGAATTTTTTGAGCCTGATGTTGCTCTTTTAGTTACATAGGTAGCTGAAAAATATTGTACCACTGTACATTCAGATGTGCATTTATTCAAAATCTATGTTTACGGTAAATGCAAAATATTGAACAGATTGGTCACGTCAGAAATGTTAGTTTTACTTGCTGGAACAGTGAATTGAACCATATGGATGTTTCAGGTTCTGTTCTCTGTTCATTCTTTAAGTAATGTGATTTTTTTCCCAGCCCCCCCCCCCCCCCAACTGCAGATCCATACTTGTTTTTCTCCATTTATACCAATGTATCATTTACTGAAGGCCTGTGTGAAGCCCTGTAAAATGTTGCATTTTTTTTTCATCATCTTCCACTTGCCTTTATGAGATCTGCCCTCCTGTTCTCATTATGATTTATGCTCATCTGTCCCTTGTCATTATTTATTGTGCTTCTTTCCCTTGTCATGTGCACATGCTCCTTATAATGTGTGTCCCTTTCCCTTGTTACTTGTCATGCTCTTCTCTCCTTTATTATTGTATATTATGTCTGCTATTGCGTGTTATGTTGTCCTTTCATTTGTTTTTGCTTTGAGCTTTTTCCTTGGCATTGTATTGTGTGGTCTTTTATGTAGTTAAACACTGCAGATGTCCTATTTCTATGTTGCAGTATTCTTGGTGTGGGGATTTTCTGCCTCAGGTGACCTATACATCGGCTCCTATCCAAAAGCTTCAGCTTGCCTATTGCAGTTGCATGGGACGTCACACGTAGGGCCATAAACCAAGGATCTTAAAATGTGATGTCTGCACGTAAAGACCTCAGAACTTTTCAGCTGCAGACAACCATCACATTGTGTGCTTTGCTCCTTCACCTCAAGTTGTCTAAAAGCTAAGTACCCCATTGGGGTTTTTTCTTCTTTGACCTGTAGCTAAAGCTTGGTTTGTTGTAGTAAACTTTAGCCGCTGTCAGCAAAAAAGGGCAAATGCCAATGCGAGCACCAGATATCCCATAAAGATATGCACAACTGCTGCAATTTTTTTGCCTAGGCCGAGAGCACAATCCCACTGCTTGCCCTGTCTGCCAATCCTTTGTTTCTAAGACCCTACACAGCCATTTGGCTACACTTAATCTTTACCTAGAAAACCATTGACTTAAAAAATTAGCACTTGGGATGGATCCTGTTTCGGAAGTCCCAACTGAACCTCCACGAAAGAATGCCAAGATTCCTAGGCCCTCTTCCACTGCCTCTCTGCTTTTGGATGCCTGCCAGCTACCGATTTAGGAGTTGAGGGACATCTGACAGATCTGTCTACTTCGGCGACCTTTGAAGAAGCCGCTTAGCAGTTGACAAGCATGTCCACAGAGCTAACCCAGACATCGGCTACCGCCGAGGTCGAGGGGGAACCAGACACAGCCAGGGCTCCAACCAGGATACCTCCTCCCAACACTACTACCTTTAGCCAGGCATCCAATTCCAGGCCTACGCCTAAGACTTGTTTGTCTTTCGGCTTTTCCTGGTTAGGGGTCGCCACAGCGGAACTCCGGTCCAGTAATGATTGGCAGTAGATTTTCATGAACGCCGAAGTGCCAGCTCGATGTCCAACCTTCAACGAAGGCACGTCCATTTACACATGTCTTTCGAACGCCACCCAACCACGGGGAGGACATGCAGACTCCACACAGAAGGCACTCCCCGTACTCCAGCCGAGAATCGAATGGGAGAACCTAGGCCTACGCCAAAGACTACCCCAGTTAAAAAGAAACAGAAAACTAAACATCTGGCTACACCTGCCAAAGGCCTACCTGATTGGCAGTCCTTCACCTCTTCTTTGATGCAGGCCTTTAGGACCTCAGTCTCTTGCCCATCTACTCTTTCTCTCCTCAGCCCTAGGCCTGCCTCTGTCTCCTTTCTTCCCCCACCTACTTCACAAGACAGGGAAGAAGAGCAAGAGACTTATTACTCATCTTCTGAGGAATCAATATGTTACACCTCCCAAATAGTCTCTCCTCAAGAGTAGTATTCACCAGATGAAGAATCAATTGAAGGAGCCTACCCTCCAGAGGATATCACCTTTGGAGAGACCATAACCAAAATGAAGAAATACTTCAAATGGAACACCTCTCAAATGTCTGATACTCAAAGGTATTTTGAACTATTACAAGTGGAATCGCCCTCCCCTTCTGCCATTCCACCTGTCATCCCTGCGTATTTAGATGCCTTTTCCTCAGCATCTAAGACACCAGACCTCTTCCACAGGGTGCCTGAGGACCAGAAATTACTAGTCAAATCTCCCCTGGCAGATCCTGGTGTGATTGCCATTTCACCAGATAAACAATCCAGACTTATTCTGTCTGCCTCTCTCTTACCTACAGACAAAGAAAGCAAAACAATGGATAGAATCGGAAAGAAGGTTTACACCTCTTCCACATTGGCCTTTAGAGCCATCAACTGTCAAATTCATATGACCAAATATGCTCTGGACCTGGTGCCTCAAGCCTCCACTCTGCTGGTTGCTACTCCGGACTGCCCCACTAAATCTGACATCTCTTCCAAACTATCTCTGACGGCCCAAGTAACCAGACACTCCATTAGATGTAGTTATGATGCTGCAGAGGCCTCTGCATGATATGCATCATCAGCTACTGTACTGAGGAGATATTTCTGGTTACGTCTACAATACTTACCAGAAGACCAAGTCTAAAATCTTGGATGCATCTCTGGACCCTAACTTCTTGTTTGGAAAACAGTCAGCAGACCTATTCAAAAAGAGTGAGGAATTGCAAGACATCAAGCATCTTCTGGTGTCTCCCACTCCCAGATATTACAGGAATTACCCTGCCAAAGCCACCTTTGTCAGAAGAAACCCTGCCCGAGCTGGACCTACCTCTTCCAGACACAGAAGAGGAGCCAGAAGAGAAACCCCTTCCAGACCAGCTCAGCCCCCCCCCCCCCCGACAGCCCTTTCAAGACAGAGGAGGTCCCAACAATGCGTGGCTACTTTGCCCACCTCTTTCTTTCTGCCCACCTCTCTCACTGTCTCCCCTTTTAGAAAAACATTGCCACAGACAAATGGGTTCTGGTTATTATTCAAAAAGGAGACTACCTCTCCTGGAATGAGAGGCCACCCTTAAGAATCATCCCCTTCCCCCCAAAAAATCAGAGACACGTCTTCCCATAGATTCTGAAAGATCTTCTGAACTTGAGTACTATAGAACCTATCACTTCAGGGCAGGAAGGAAAAGGCTTCTATTCAAGACTGTTTCTGGTCCCCTAAAGAGATGTACCATGGAGACCAATTCTAGACCTTTCCTTCTTAAACCTTTTTCTTAAAAGTTCCCACCTTCAGAATGTTATCCCTACAAAATTTACTCCCTCTTATACCAGCCCAGGCTTTCATGGTCACATACTCACTTTCTTCACTTGTCTAGAGGAAAGTAGTTTTTTATTCAGGCATGTCCAAAGGTTAGCTCCCAGTGTTCTCTCCTGTCTATCTGGTGAATCTGGGCATCTTGGGGCAATGTTAGCAATTGCCTCATGTACACAGACAACCCTCTCTTCCTACCACCCAACACCACAACCTGTGAGGATGCACTTATCTAGCCAAACTGGAGGTAAAGCTCTCTCCAACCAAGACTGAACTTGACAGTCAAGAGGAGAAGGTAAACACTTGCACCACACCACACTCCTCACAGTCCCACTAAGGCAAGACAATGTACCCAACACTTTAGACATAGGTGACTCTATAGTCAGGCACACTGATATCCCACTTACCAGGCTGAACAAGGAGAAAATTACAGTCAGCTGCCTGTCGGGTGCCAGGATCTGCCACATAACGCATGCACTCAAGTCACTCCACAATAGGTACAAATACGACTCTGTCATTGTCCATGCTGGAGTGAATGACTTGAGACGTACCTCCCTGGACTACATGAAAAGAGACATGGAAGAGCTCTTGGATAATGTGACCCAGGCAGGTATGACCCTAACCCTGAGTAGCATCCTGCCTTCGCCCAGAATGATACCACAGTATAAGGACAAAATGATTGACTTCAACAATTGGCTAAGCTTCTGGTGTCATACAAAGGGGATCCAGTATTTGTCTGCCTGGGAAGACATGATCGACAAACCATGATACTTTCCCAGAGATGGTCTGCGCCTGTCACCCCTGGGATTCAGGTTACTGGCTAAAGCTCTTGCCACCCCTGTAGTGACTTTTTTAGGCAAGGTTTAAAGGATAAAACCACCACCGTAACAGATACAAGCATGCAAAATCTGAAGGTAATGCTACTCAATACTAGAAGTCTAAACCTCAAAATGCACACTCTCGAGGCACTCCTAAAAATGGAGAACATCGATATCTGTGCAGTGGCTGAGACCTGGTTCAAGGCTCCAGAGAGCACCCCTGCAATACCAGGCTACAATTCTTACCACACTTTTCGGCCACAAAACCAAGACCGAAACACTAAAGGTGGAGGTGTGTCCATATTCACCAAGGATATTCACACCTCCAGGCTAGTTGCCCAATACAATGCATCTGAAATTCTCCAGGTGCAATTAACACTAGGTAAGACTGCAATCCAAATTGTAGCTTGCTACAGATCCCCCACCATACCCCAAGATTCTCCCTACACCTTCCTAGACATACTGGAAAATATTAAGATACAACCAAACACCTTAATACTGGGTGATTTCAACTACCCTGCCATTAATTGGGAAAACTATTCAGGTACCAACTCCTTTTCTCAACGGTTCTTGGAATTTATAAATTCCAATACCCTGGATCAACTAATCCATTGTCCCACCAGGGGCTCCAGTATCCTAGACCTGGTCATTACCAACATGGGAGACAGATGCTCCACGCCAGTGGTCACCCCCTCATTGGTCAGATCTGACCATAAGCAAATCACCCTTGACATCCACATCCCACCCCCACCCCCAGTAAGGAAACCTCCTTAAAAAACTTCTCCAAAGCCAGCTTCATGCTACTGAAGTCAGAAGTGACAAACTTCAAAACACCCACGCAGACAGGATCTGGAAGTTCGACTGCAGAATCCTACACTAAGGAACTGTATGAGCACATCCACTCGTGCATGAATCGTGCCATCCCAAATAGAACCAAGATGATCTTCTCCAAAAAAAGGAAGCCAATCTGGTGGTCCCCTGCTATAAACAAACTACACAACAGAAGGAAGAAACTGTCTCAGAAAAGAGGAAAATCCAAGGATGCAAAAAACTCCCTCACCAGCCTCAGTAAGAAACTGAGATCCCTCATAAAATCCTCAAAAGCTAGTTACGAAAATAAAACTGCCAACGATTCCAAAGACAACCACAAGGCATTCTATAGTTATGTCAAGAATCTAAATGGCAATGCTGAAATCTGCTCTGAGCTACAGCAGAATGGCATTAAATATACTGATCCCAAGTATATTGCCAATATCCTGGCAGATCGATTTAGTGCCAACTTCACCCCCCTCTCACCCCCTAAAGGGGCCCATGTCAATACCGAAAGATTGCCAAATTCCGATAATCACAGCCACACAGATAGAACCAGCACTCTCCAAAGCTAAGAATACAGCATCCATGGGACCAGATGACATCCCAGGTTGTTTACTACATGAACTACAAAATGAACTGGCACCCCACCTAAGTGTCCTATTTAATCATAGCCTTAACTCAGGCTTCGTGCCCACTGAGTGGCGCACAGCTACAGTTATCCTGCTACACAAGGGAGGGATCCGCCTTGGATCCCGGGAACTACCGTCCCATCAGTCTGACAAGCCTGATCTGCAAGGGCATGGAACGCATTATCATGGAACTTATAAACAAAGACATTGGCAACCTTCAAACACTAGACCCCACCCAGTTTGGGTTTGTGAAGGGCCGATCTTGTCTCCTGAATCTGATTGACTTCTTTGAATCAGTCTCCAGAGCTGTGGACGAGGGTAAGGCGGTCCACACAGCCTATCTGGACCTCGCCAAGGCCTTCAACACCATCCCCCACTCTGGAATCATAGATAAACTTACTAAGCTGGGCATGAATCCCTACGTCACTCGATGGGTTGCCAACTGGCTTATTGACAGAACCCAGACTGTAAAAGTAGCAGACTCCGAATCCAGCTCCAGACAAGTGACAAGTGGAGTACCTCAGGGTTCAGTCCTGGGACCACTCTTGTTTGGCATCTATTTCTGTGAAGTACAAGCCAACACTAAGGGACTCTGGCTAACAAAGTTTGCAGATGACTGCAAACTGGGAGCCATTATAGATGTGGATATTCTACAAAAGGTCCTTACAGAAACAGATGCCTGGTGCCAGAGTCATGGGCTCAAGCTTAATGCCAAGAAATGTATAGTTATCCCCTTTGGAGAAAAACATGTACCCATGAACTACCACATAGGTGGCAGGACACTAAACATCGAAAGTGTGATGAGAGACTTAGGGACACAAGTGGACAGTGGTCTCTCTTTCAATAACCACATCACCACAACAGTCAGGAAATCCTTCTATGTGGCACACCTCATCACTAAGGGCTTTTCATCCAGAAAAATAGAGGTCCTTGTCCCACTGTACTCATCCCTCATTAGACCCATTATAGAGTATAATGCCCCATTTGGTATGTACCTCACAAGACATCTGCAACAGCTGGAAAGGCCACAGAAATACCTCACTAAAAGAATCACAGGCCTAAAACAGATGCCATATGCTGATTGTCTAAAAAAAACTCCAGCTATACTCTGTGGCATATCGTCTACTCAGAGGTAATCTCTGCTTAACATACAAGGCCATGTCAAACTCTGAGCTGTTGGACATGTTCCACTTAAAGAAATCCCAATCCCTCAGAGCCACACGCTCCAGGGATCTAAACCTTATCACAATGAGCAAAACATGCTGGAGGGATAGGTTCCTGACCCAGAGACTCCCCATACTCAGGAATAGACTGCCCATACATGTCAAGCAGAGCGCCTCATTGGCCCTCTTCAAAAGGAACCTTGATTGGATGAGAGATAGGAAATTCACCTCGTGGATCATGTCAGTCGCCCTGCTAGACGGGGGCCCAGAGAAGTAAATATTGTGGGAAGAAATTTCCAGGGAATTGTTATGGCTAGGCTTGCATAGGCCTTAGGGCCGATAGCCTAGTACCAACCTATGAACTAAACCTACACCACCAAAACCCACACATAGAAACACAAAAACATTCACGGAGGCTCTCAATAATAATCTGCTCAAGCAACAGAGACCTCCAAAGCAGAAACGCAAGAAACCTCCACCCCTCCCCAACACAACCCAAATGACACATAGCCCACAGACTCAGTGTGCCAATAAACCACAGCCCATAAGCCAAAACAACGTACCCAACACACACTAGTTATAGGTGACTCTATTGTCAGGCACACTGATGTCCCACTCACCAGGCTAAACAAGAAGGTTACTGTCAGCTGCCTGTTGGGTGCCAGGGTCCGCCACATAACTCACGCACTCAGGTCACTCCACATGTACAAATATGACTCTGTCCATTGTCCGTGTTGGTGTGAACGACCTGAGACTTACCTCCCTGGACTACATGAAAAGAGACATGGAAGAGCTCTCCGATCTTGTAGCCCAGGCAGGTATGACCCTAGCTCCGAGTAGCATCCTGCCATTGCCCAGAATGACACAGCAGTACAAGGACAACATGATTGACTTCAGCAATTGGTTGAGCTTCTGGTGTCATTCTAAGGGAATCCAGTATCTGTCTGCCTGGGACGACATGGTCGACAAACCACAATGCTTTGCCAGAGATGGCCTGCACCTGTCGCCCCTGGGATTCCGGATACTGGCTAAGGGTCTTGCCTCCCCTATAGTTCCTTTTTTAGGCAAGGTTCAAATGACAAGTTCACCACCGTAACAGGAACAGGCAAGCAAAAACTGAGGGAAATGCTACTCAATGCTAGAAGTCTAAATCTTAAAATACACCCACTCGAGGCACTCCTTAAAATGGAGACCATCGAGGTCTCTGCAGTGACTGAGACCTGGTTCAAGGCTCTAGAGAACACCCCTGCATTACCAGGCTATAACTTGTAGCACACTTTTCAGCCATCTGACCTGGACCAAAACACCAAAGGCAGAGGTCTGTCCATATTCATTAAGGATATCCACACCTCCAGGCTAGTTGTGCAGCATAATTTATCCGAGGTTATCTAAGTGCAACTAACTCTGGGTAAAACTGCAATCCAAATTGTAGCTTTCTACAGATCCCCCACCATGCCCCAGGATTCCCACTCCTCTTTTCTTGATATACTGGAAAATGTTAGGGTTCAGCCAAATGCCCTAATAATGGGTGATTTCAACTACCCCACCATTAACTGGGAAAACATCTCATGTACCAACTCCTTCGCTCAACACTTTCTGGAATTCATAACTTCCAGTGCCCTGGATCAACTTATCCACACCCCCACCAGTGGCAACAGTATCCTAGACCTAGTCATTACCAACATGAGTGACCAGTGTTTCACACCTGAAGTCAACTCCTCATTGGTCAGATCCAACCATAAGCAAATCACCCTAGATATCCACATCCCGCCCCCACCCACCGTTAAGGAAACCACTGTAAAAAATTTCTCCAAAGCCAACTTCATGCTTCTTAAGACAGAAGTGGTGAACTTCATGACACCCATGCAGATGGACAATACAGTTATGACTGCTGAATCCTACACAAATGCACTCTGTAAGCACTTTACACGAGTGCATGGATCGTGCTATCCCAAACAGAACCAAGACGTTGTCCTCCAAAAAAGGAAGCCAATCTGGTGGTCCTCTGCCATAAACAAACTCTACAACAGAAGGAAGAAACTGTTGCAAAAGAGAGTAAAATCCCATGAGTGGAGGAGCTCCCCGGTCAGCCTCAGTAAGAAGCTGTGATCCCTTATATGATCCTCCAAGGCTAGCTACAAAAACAAAATTGCCACTGATTCTAAGGGCAACCACAAAGCAGTCTATAGCTATGTTAGGAATCACAATGACAACACCCAGATCTGCTCTGAGTTACAGCACAACAGCATGAAAATTACAGAACAAATTGATATTGTCAACATCCTGGCAGATAGGTTCATTGCTAGCTTTACCCCCCTCTCACCTCCTAAAGGACCCGTGTCTATTCAGGAAGAATGCAGAGTCCCTGTAATCGCATCTGTGCAGGTAAAAGCTGCACACTCTAAAACCAAAAACACAGCATCCATGGGACCGGACAACATCCCAGGCTGCATTTTACACGAACTTCAGAATGAACTGGCTCCCCAACTAAGCACCATGTTCAATCATAGTCTCACATCAGGCTTTGTGCCCACTGAATGGCGCACAGCAACAGTTATCCCACTCCATAAAGGGAGAGCCACCACTGATTTTGGGAACTATCGCCCTACTAGTGTGACTAGCCTGGTCTGCAGGGCCATGGAACGTATCATCATGGAACTCATAAACAAAGACATTGGTAATCTCCAAACTCTGGACCCCACCCAGTTCGGGTTTGTGAAAGGCAGATCATGCCTTCTGAACCTGATTGACTTCTTTGAGGCAGTCACCAAAGCCGTAGATGAGGGTAAGGTGGTTCACATAGCCTATCTTGACCTCGCCAAGGTTTTCATCACCATCCCCCATTCTGGAGTTATAGCTAAACTCACTTAACTAGGTGTAAATCCCTATGTCACAAGATGGGTTGCCAACTGGCTCACTGATAGAACCCACACTGTAAAAGTTGCAGACTTCAAATCTGACTTCAAACCAGTGACAAGTGGAGTACCACAGGGTTCAGTCCTGAGTCCTCTCCTGTTTGGTATCTACTTCTCTGAAGTACAGGCCAACAAAGAAGGCCTCTGGCTAACGGAGTTTGCAGATGACTGCAAACTAGGAGCCATAGTAGAGTCCCCAAATGATGTAGACATCCTACAGAAGGGCCTCACTGAGACAGATGCCTGCTGTCAGAGGCATGGCCTCAAGCTCAATGCCAGAAAGTGCATTGTCATCCCCTTTGGTAAAAACTCTGTACCCATGAACTGCCACGTAAACCGCAGTCAGCTTCACGCCAAATGTGTGATGAGACCTTGGGACCCAGGTGGACAGTAGTCTCTCCTTTGATAATCACATTGCCACAGTAGTCAGGAAATCCTTCTATGTGGCACATCTCATCACAAAAGGGTTCTCATCCAGGAAAAAAGAGGTCATTGTTCCCCTCTACTTGGCACTCATTAGACCCATTATAGAGTATAAACGCCCCTTTTGGAATGAACCTCACAAGACATCTGCAGCAGCTGGAAAGGCCACAGAAGTACTTCACAAAGAGGATTACTGGCCTCAAACAGATGCCCTACACTGACCTTCTGAAAAAACTCCAGGTTTACTCTGTAGCATATCGCCTACTCCAAGGAGATCTCTGCCTAACTTATAAAGCTATGTTAAACCCAGAGCTGTTGGACATGCTACACCTAAAGAAATCCCAGTCCCTCCAAGCTACACACTCTAGGGAGTGTTTTGAATTTCGTTTTGTTCCAGCCGTTTGTGGAAATAAAAGATTCTTTTTACCAGCAAGGACTTGTTGCCTTCCTCCTCTAGTGCTTTTGTTATTAGTACGTGTTTGTTTGGTGCTAGCCTCCTTTTGTTGGTTGTTCCGGTCGAGTTATGGAGGTGGAGGAGGGCACTATAGCACCGATTGAAGGTGAATCAGGGCTGGACACTAACGCAAAGTTAGATCAACTGTTTGGGCAATTAACCCAACTTATTGAGCTCATGACCAGGGGAGGTGGTGTGACGCAGAGTTCATCTTCAGCATTTCCGCTGAATCAGGAAGCTCTCCCAAGGAGGGAGAGGCGGCGATACAGGCAGCGTTCCAATAGTCAGTCGGACTATGAAGTGTTTTCTGGGGAGAGACCACCTTTCGGGTCTGGAGCGGTGGATAGTAGTGATTTCGGTAATGGTGTACCGTCGTGTTTGAGGTCGTTGCAGAACGAAGATCAGAATCCAGCGGCTAAGCAACGAGAGGAAGCTGCTAATGGAGCGAGACCTAAGCAGCATGTTTGTAAAGCTAGAGGCTTGAATGACAACAGAGCGAGTTCTCAACAGTCAGGTACCAGCCAGAAAGACACTAATTATGGACAGTTGGACTTTAACTCTGTTTTAAAAGTTAAATATTGTTTTAACTCTAAAAATCTGCCTAGTAATAGGGATATTGAGTCTAATTGTTCGTTTAAACAGAATGTGGATCGTTTTGATGAAATGTTGTTCAAATTTAAAAATTTAGAGCTTGAGAATGCCTATCTTAAAGAATGTATAAGTTTAAGTATTGTCCCAAAAGGGTTAAGGATATGTAAGTATCCTAATAAAGTGAAAGTAGGGTCTGATTTCCACCATGAACTGTTGAACATTTTTAATAATTGTGGCCTGGAAATATTAAAAGCTATTGTAAAGGAGAATTCTAGGGAGATGGAGGGCCTGAATTTGGAATTAGAAGAACTGAATAAAGTGATAGTTAATGATTTATTGTTCTCTATGGAGGAAAATCGAAAAAAATATCAGAGTATGTTAAATAATATAGAGAGAAATTTATCTAATGTGTTCGAAAGAAAGTGTAAAAAAACTTGGAAGGGACATGGAGGAATATAAACAAAAAACTAATTACCCAAATCCAAGAGGTACTTATATGAATAATAAAAATAAAAATCCTAACTATCAATCCAACCAAGAAGTAGTTTTTGAAGAGGTAGAACAAGGACAGGATAATTTTGGTTTGAGGGATGAACAGGAGTTCCCTGAGTTGAGAAGATCTGAACGTATTAGGAACTATAACCAAAGGAATTACCAAAAAAACTTTCAGGAGGGGGAGGGGGGGTTATACCAACGTACCCACTACAGGAATTACAACAAGAACAACCCTAAGTGGTAGGAGGGTTAGATGGTGAGCATACCTATGAGCCCAGGATTGATGGAGGTGTGAAGGAAGGGATAGTTTGTAATAAGAATGGCTACACTATATATAATTATAGTGCCCTTGAAGTCAATGAAGTCTACTTCCAATTGTTTACAAAGGGACTGAAATTTGTACCGAACAAAAAAGCAGATGTTAGTAAGGTTCTTATTGATTTGAAATTATTCATTCGAAAGAAAAATTTTGAACTTTTGTATCAGAAACAGAATGGAAATGTTATAGGTTCAGGCATTTATAATTTAAGGAAAAGAAGTATTTTTAACCCTCCCATCAATCAGCAACTCAAAAATTTTGAGAATTTAGTGGAAAAAAGAATTAGGAATGAACTGTCCAATAGAAGAGTTACTCCGAATCTTACAGTGGAGGAAAATAGGTTATTGCAACAGCTAGCAGGGGATAAGAATATTCGGATATCAAAACCGGACAAGGGAGGGGGTACCGTCATGATGGACCAGATAGTGTATGATTCCAAAATGATGGAATTATTGTTGAATGTGGATAGATACGAGAGGTCGTCTGTGAATGAGATCAACTTAGGTAATCAAAAAGTGGGGATAGTGTTAAATGACCTGCTTCTGGAGGGTTCTATTGATATTAATACCTTCAGGTACCTGTCAGTGGATAAACCCAAAGTACCAGTAATATTTGGGGTGCCGAAGGTTCATAAAAATATCAATAACCCACCTATGAGACCAATTGTTGCATCAGAGGGTTCAGTTACAGCCCCCATTGCTAAGTGGTTGGATGTTAAACTTAAAGAAGTATTAAAGGAAGGGCCAGGTATAGTCAAAGATTCTTGGGATCTATTAAGGAATTTGAAGAAAGAACTTTTTGATGAAAATGTATTGTTTATTACTCTTGATATTATTGATTTGTTCTCGTCCATTCCGCATAAAGAAGGTATGGAATTGTTTGAAGAAGCATTGATTGAGTATGGCAAGTTTTCTCATAATGACTTTCGTTTGATTTTGACCCTGATGGATGTAGTTTTGACGAATAATTTTATACATTATGAGGGAGAGTTCTTCAGGCAGGTTCAGGGGGTTGCTATGGGCGCACGGTGTGCGCCCACCTATGCCAACATTATTTTGGATATATGGGAACAAAAGTTCGTACTTAATTCCAGGTTTAAAAAGTGCTGGAAACTGTATAAGCGCTACCTGGACAATATATGCCTGTTATGGATTGGTACTGAGAAGGAATTTTCTGCCTCCTTTGACTATTTATCTAGCACTACTAGCTTCCTTAACTTCACCTATAATAAGAACAAGGAATGTCTACAATATTTAGATATCTATGTAGGGAAGAAGGAAGGGAAGTTCTTCTCAAAGGTTTATAGGAAAGATAATTATTCTAATTCGTATCTGTCCTATTCTAGTGCACACCCACATCACCATAAAAAAGGAATTATTAAAGGGCAGTACGTGAGGGCTAGTAGAATGTGCTCTAGGAATGAAGATTTCTTTGAAGAATGTGGGAAGCTTTATAGTATGTTCCTAGAGGGAGGTTACCCTGACGTACTAATTTCCGAAGTGGAAAAAGAAGTGGTGACTGGGAGAGCTAATAAATTTCATCCAATATTAGGAATAGATGAACCAGTGAATTCTGGGCACCAGTTAGATGGTTTTGATGGTTCTAATAATCTGGTTTTGGACTACAATGGGGAAGCAAAATTTATTTTCAATTTAATAAAGACTGAATGGCAAAAATTCGGTGAGTTCTTGGATTTGAACCGGCTTTTTGAACAGCCACTGAAATGCACTTTCAGAAAGGGAAAGAACCTCAAAAACTGTTTTGAAACCAAGGGTAGGGGCCATCATCTGAAGAAGGGTAGAATTGGGACTTTTAAATGCGGTAGTTGCCCGCAATGCCCGTTTATATATGCCCGTGACTCAGTTCACATACAGAGTAGGGATATTTTAGTGAGGAGTACTGAATATGCAAACTGCCATACAAGTGGAATTGTTTATTTGAGCATTTGCAAAAAATGCCAAGCTTTTTATGTGGGGAAGTCCGAACGCAAATTGAAAAATCGGATTTATGAGCATAATTATGACATTAAAAATGGGTGCCCCAATAATGCTTTGGCTAGTCATAAAATGAAGTGCTTAGAAGCAGAATTCCACTTTTACATTTTGAAAGTAGTTAAGAAAGATATACGAGGGGGACCATGGGGAGGATACGATCGAATATAAAGAACTGTTGTGGCAGTTACAGTTGGAATCGTATAACAAACCAGGTCTCAATAATATAGTATCCTTATTACCTGTGTTGAAATTGAGGGCTGCTAAGCTGTGAGTGTTACCCTTTCCCTCAAATTTTAAAGTTGTTTTTATTTAAAAGTTATTCTTCAAAGTGTTTGTTTCATTCTATCATTGTTCTACTAGCTATATAATACTATTCCTCCTGCTTGATGGGAAGGAAAATGAATTTATTACTGTGAGACAATACTTATTTATTAATTAATTTGTATAGTTCTTGGATTAAGATAGGAAGGTACAACTTTGTTTGCTTATATACAAAAAGAATTCTCCTTATATGTGTGTAACATTTCTTTTTGTACACTAGAGGGAGTATGTGTACTAATAAAATGTAATAGATATAGGCAGATTTTTTAACATTCATAGTATGTAGAGTATGATTTTTATATGGATGAATGCTGTATAGGGTTTTATGTTTTTGTAAATGAAGTTGGTTTGCTTGGTTGTTAGTAAAGAGAAGTGTTGGTATAGTTTTTATAATCATGAGTTTTTAAAAAAGTCTTTTAACGTCTGTTTCAAATTTGATTAGTATTTGTTTATTAGATAATTAATTATTAATTGGTGTTTTAATTAGTTAATTGATATCAATTGGATGTATATATAAGGCAGGTTAAAAAGTATTGTATTGTAGTGCATCTGAAGAAGTGTCTGAAACGAAAACGCAGGTGTGGAGACATAGCGTTTGTGCCTTGGAGTGTTTTGAATTTCATTTTGTTCCAGCCGTTTGTGGAAATAAAAGATTATTTTTACCAGCAAGGACTTGTTGCCTTCCTCCTCTAGTGCTTTTGTTATTAGTACACACTCTAGGGACCTAAACCTTGTCACCACAATAAACAGGACATGCTGGAGGGATAGATTCCTGTCCCAGAGACTTCCTATAGTCTGGTACAAGCTACCCATCTATGGCAAGCAACGTTCCTCATTAGCACTCTTCAAGAAAAATCTTAATGAATGGATGGGTGGGAGGTTGGCATAATGGTAAGATGTTTCCCTTACAAACACAAGGTGCAGTGTTTGATTCTCAGATTGGGTAAATGGTTAGGCTTAAAATGGCCAATAAAGGCAGTTAGCCTAGTACTAACCTGTTAATCTATAGGAAATAGGAAATACACCCCGGGGATCATTTCTGTGGCTCTGCTCGACAGGGGCACAGGAAATTAACTTTCTTGGGTGGCATAAGCCAGGGAACCTTGTTGGCTAGTCTTACTTAGGCCTTTGGTCCGATAGCCTAGTACCTACCTATGAACCTATGAGCACTCGACCTGAAAGAAACCTATCTGCACATACCCATTCAACCTTCCCACAGGAAACTCTTACACTTTTCAGGACCCTCCTCTCACTTCCAGTTTTCTGCATTGCCCTTTGGTTTGTTCACAAAATGCCTGGCACATGCCATAGCCTATTGCAGAACACAAGGGATTCAGATTTACCCCTACCTGGACGACATCCTGATCCTAGCAGACTGCAAGGAAACCCTGTTAGTCCATCTAAAGTTCACCATGTGCCTACTCCAAAGACTTGTTCACCCTCAACTTCCCAAAATCTTCCTTGACCCCAGAACAAGAAAAAACGTTTCTGGGTTGCAGGATTAAGACAGACTTGAAACCTTTCTTCTGTAGGACAAGATCAGCTCCCTATCCTCCCACTTCCATGCCCTTCTGCAGACCCAGCAAATAACTGCAAGACCATTCCTACAAAACCCTAGGCCTAATGGCAGCCACCATTCCTATGCTACCACTAGCCAGAATGTACATTTGAAAGGTACAGTGGTATCTTAAAAATGTATGGTCTCAGCAGCAACATCCTCTAGAGCAAGAAATCACTCTCTTGCCCTGTCTACAGTCAGAGCTAAAATGGTGGATTCAGCAAATTCAGCTGAACCCAGGCCTTCCGCTGCAGTTACCCATCCCAAACCAGCTCATGCATACAGATGCTTTAGATCTAGGATTGGGAGGCACAATGACAACTACAGGGTTCAAGCAAAGTGGCACCCTTCCTTAAAGAACAAATACATCAACGTGGGGGAAATGACAGCAGTCCTTCTGGCACTGAAAGCCTTCCTTCCTCTCCTACAATCAGGTGTTCTCCAAATAATAACAGACAACACCACAGTTATGTGGTACCTCAACAAGCAGGGAGGGTCAAAAGCGTGCTACTTTTGCAGATTAACCTTAGTCATCTGGGACCTAGTCTCGCAACACAACTTGTCCCTGCAGGTAACTTGCATCCCCTCGCTGGGCAACAAACAAGCAGACCTTCTCAGCAGGACATCCTCTCCAAATCACGAATGGATACTGGACAGGAATGTCTTTCTGGATATTGTTCATCAGTGGGGCACACATCAAGTAGATTTGTTTGCCTCCCCCCAGAACCGACAACTGCAGACCTTCTACTTCAAGATCTATTCCCCACTAGCGTGGAGAGTACATGCATTCAGCATTTCATGGAAGGGAAGGTTTCTTTATGCCTTTCCTCCCTTCCCATTAATTCAGAAAGTCCTCCTGAAAGTCATGAACAATAAACCAAAAATCTTGTTGGTGACCCCTCCTGAAAATCATGAGCGACCAACCAAAAATATTTTGGTGATCCCCTACTGGCCAAGGCAGTGCTGGTTCCCCCCTACTTCTCAATCTAGCCAAGGGCAATCACCACAAGTTACCCCACAAGTTGGACCTTCTGACACAACAAAAGGTAACCCTCATCCACCCACACTTGCAGATGTTGTCACTGACACTGTGGGTGATAAACTTCTGATTCCCTTCAGGCACCACTACTCAGAGGACATGCTTTCAGTCCTGAGGGAGGCCAGGAAACCTAATACAAAAAAATCTTACTTGGCTAAATGAAGGAGATTTTCAAAATGGTGTCTGGGCAAGGGCAGGAATCCATGCATTGCAGATCCCCCCCCCCCCCCAGTTCTTGCCTGTGTGTCAACTAGTAAAGGAGGGGACTTTCATACTCTTCAGTAGAAAGCCACCTTTCAGCAGTCTCAGCCTGCCTGCCACTAGACCCTCTCCTACTAGCCAGGCTTGATGTAAAGCTATTCCTAAAAGGGGTCTTGCACATCAGACCACCAAGAAAACCCATCCCACCACCCTGGGACCTGAACTTCATCCTGGAAAAACTAACACAGTCTCCATTTGAACCTACTAGTATGGCTACTCTGCAAATGTGCACTTGGAAGACAGTCCTGCTAGTGGCCATAACCTCAGCCAGAAGGGTCTCTGAATTACAGGCCCTAATGTGCTGCCCTCCATACACTACTTTCCACAAGGACAGGGTAACACTTAAGACCTAACCCTTCCTTTATGCCGAAAGTGGTCAATGATCTGTCCTTAAACCAATCTGTTCATCTACCCACCTTCTATCCCTCACCCACAAATTAAAGTGAGAAAATACTCCACTCCCTGGAGGTACACAGACCTCTAAGGTTTTACCTAGACAAAACAAAATCCATAAGAAAACCCAATCAGCTCTTTGCTTCCTTCCACACCAGGGCCTTGGGCAAGGCAGTCTGCAAACAAACCATTGCATGTTGGATTAGAAAAACTATTTGCCTATGTTATTCACACCATGGCAAAAAAACTCCCACAGGGAGTAAAAGCTCACTCTACCAGGACAGTGGCTGCCTCCAAAGCCTTCTTAAAAGGCCTGGACATTGCATCCATACTAGAAGTAGCCACATGGTCCACTATTCACAGTCACCAAATGCTACAAGTTAGACAGTGTCTCCAGAGCATGTGCAGGATTTGCCAAAGCAATTCTGCAGGGCTTTGTGGAATCAGCTTCTACCTCCTCCCTTCCTTCCAACTAAGCTGTGGTACTCTCCCACACCAAGAATACTGCAACATAGGAATAGCAGGATATAGAATAGTGTGTGAAATCTTACCATAACCAACAGATGTCCTTCTCTTCCATGTTGCAGTATTCCTTCCCACCCACCTAACCCCTTTATCCTTTTTCTCATCATTACTGTATTGGGTCTCCTGGGGGTTATTCCTTTCCCAGTGACCAGTTTAACCACAAAATGGCTCCTTGATACTTTGGCTGATATCACTGGCTACTCAACTTACTCGTGTCCTGCTGGGCTTTCAAGTTCTGAGGTCTGTGTCTGCAGACGTCACATTTAAGATCCTGGTTTATGGCCATACGTACAACGTCTCATGCAACTGCAACAGCCAAGCTGAAACTTTTGTATAGGAGCCAACGTACAGGTCGCTTGAGGTGGAAAATCCCCACACCAAGAATGCAGCATGGAAGAGAAGGACATCTATAGTTATGGTAAGATTTTACACAACCATTCTTTCTGGTAGCTTAATGTTCTTATCTGGGAGTAGTTGAAGGGCCCCTTGCAGAATTTGTTAGGAGGTATACATTTTATTCATGTAAAAGAAAGGTATACAGAGCATACAAACTGATGAGGCAAAAGACTGCACAGCATACAAAATTAAAAGATGCATGCTTGATGGGGCGGTAGTGAGTGGTGGGAGTAGAGGTTGAGAAACATACCTTACATAGTGTACTACTACATTCATTCATTCATTCATTCTTAAATATCCAGTACAAAAAAGCACTAGACAGTTGCTGAAAAAAAGCAGGTTAGTTTTAAAATGAACCGGTTGTGATGTATGTATTTACAGGAAGGGACAGAAGACTACATTATTCATTCATTGTCCAGTACATACTGAAACATAAAGGGCAGTTGCACAGGGAGGAAAGAAATCAGTTATGTTGTTTTGACAACAACTTTCATACATGCTATTAAGCAGTTCTGTATTTGGTTGTTGCTTCTCACTGTTGGATGTAATGCAGTGGAGTGTCTGACTAATTATTAATTTGTATTTTTAATGCATAAGCCTTTACATTTTGGTTAAAACAGATTCGGCATAGCATTTTTCATAGGGCTTGAAGAAGCACTGTATTTTTTTTTTTACTTTGTTCTTTTGGCAGCAGTAATTTCTTGTGCTGTATTATTTGGAGTACGATTCTTTAAGCCTGGAGCTTGTCAGCAGACGTGTGGTCTTGCCAATGTAAAAACCATTACAGGAACAGCATGTAGCAAGATAAACTAGGTTTCTGTTCCTACACATTGCTACAAATCTTGCTTCATGCTGTTCCTGTAATGGTTTTTACATTAAGACCATACGCGAGCTGAGGGAAAGAATTCTTGAGCTTTTAGGAAACATACGCAATAAGGTTATATCTAATACCCAAGCTAATCATGCCTTATTTTATCCAGGCCGTAGTACCTTTCTGTTTAGGGTTCTGCAAGTGCTGCATCCCAGCAGAAGGAGAGGTGATTTTAATAACACTGTTGAATTATATGAACTAAAGTGGATTATCTCTATCTATGAGAGCTTATGAACATCCAGGCCTTAACAGTGGCACTTCCCTTAAGCCTGCCTTAATAGGCAGAGGATGATGCAAGATAATTTTTGTTTTTTTAATTGGTTCAGTTGTAATGGTTTCTTACTGATTGGCTGAGTACTTTTTTAAAAATATGTGATTTTTACTTTCATTTTGCATTTGGTCTGATGAAACGGTAACCCCACGGAAGCGCTAACGTTTTTCCAATAAATTCTTTGCTGTTTTACATATCTTCTGGACATTTATTTGGCTGGACCATGGTGGTTTGACTCACTTGTACTTATTTTTAGCTTCAAAAAATGCCAGATGTGTAGGCATAAATTACCACTTTCAGATGCCCATAATTTATGGATTTATTGTTTTGTCTCTTAGCAGCTGCAAGAAGATTATTCTGTCTGCAAAAATTTCAATCCTAGAGCCATAGCAGGTAGGAAAAATAAACTAATTTGTAAGGGATTGCATCAGTCTTCTTTTGGATAGGCTATAGCTGAGTTTCCCAAAACAAAAACTAAGACCTTGACAAAGTCTCCAAGATCGTTCACTACTTTCACTTCTTTGCCAGAGCTGCTGAAGAAAAAACAAATGAGACCAGATCAAAAATCTGCTCAGATCCACTCCTCTGATCTGACAAAAAGAAAATTTTTGAATCCAAAGATACTACCAAGAACAAAATATTCCCAATCTTTGGATCCAGTGCTTTCTATGGTTCCCTCTCCCTTTCTGGAGAGATGATATTCCAGGTCACCATCTTTTGCCTCATCTTGCTCATCCAGAAGTCTGAGGAAGATGTGGACAGAATGATGGGGAAATTGCTCTCAGCACCTATACAGATGGTTGTTCTTCCACCCCTTCAGGACAAGGAGCTTGTCCATCTTTTACACTACCATTGCCTGCTCCTTCTTTGATCCTATCGGTTGTTTCACAGTCCCTGGATCTGAACCTCCCAGATATATCAGGCTCAGATCTGAAGATACTTCGTACTGCCTTGGCGGGTCTGAGGCATTGGAGTCAACTTACAGGTTTTTGGAGCTGTCTCTGCCCCTTGGAGCTTCAGCATTGGATAACTTGCATCTGACTTCTGCCTCTGGGAGGTTGCTCTTGGGGCAGAGGGAGGCAGTGCTACAGAACCCTGCTTTCTAGGAGCCATTGTCTTCTGTCTCTCTGGAGCAATCTGCCTTCAAGGTAGTGGAGTATGTTTTCTCTTCCAACAGTACAGACAGATCTAGGGCCTTCGAATCTCTAGTCTAATTCCCAGATGTGTCTGTGCTTAGAGCGACATAATTCTATGCCACAGGGACATCCAACTCAAGGCATCCAGACCACCTAACAGGGTCTTACAATCTCTTCCAACACTTTACTGGAATATCTCATCGAGGAGGTCCTAAAGAAGAGGAAGTGCAAGAGGAGACATTTGGACTCTCCACAAGAGTCAGTCACCGACAATACTGATTTTAATTTAGGAGAAGGGCCCCCATGATCACCTCTGGAAGATGTCTCATTTGGGGACATTCTCCAGATACTTAAGCAGAGAGGTGGTTGGTCCTCCAGCAATCTTCCAGTTAAGGAATCCATATTTCTGGAAGCTTTTGGATCTGGCCCATCTACCACCTCGGTTACTCTTCCTGCCCAGTAAGCTCATTGATTTAGTCTCTAGGTGGGCGAGGAAGGAACCTGACTCAGTTGAGCCAATCCGTAAGGGGCCAGATCGGATTCTTGCTCCACCTGTCGGGAAGGAATTCTGAAGTAAGGGAGTGCCAATTGATGCCATGGTCATGGCGGCAGCCACCGAGAAGAAACTTGCTGAACAAAGTTATCTGTTCATCCCCCTAACAGGGATACTAGGTGATGGACAGATTTGGGAAGCGTGTTTATGCGTCACTGAACTTTGCTGTTAGGCTGCTGTACTTTTGGCACATTTTATTAGGTTACAAAGCAACTTGATCAAGGAACTTTCAAAATCCTTTTCCGGGACCATTACTGCTGAGGCTCATTCTTCTTTTTCCTCTCAGCTGTCTACCCTTCAAACCATTTTAAATTTGTCCACGACGCTTCTCGCATGCAGCCAAAGGGACGTCAAGGCCAGTGGGTTCAGGCATATCTATTAGGAGGTATGCCTGGATGTGCTTATGTGATTTTGCGGAGCCTTTCAAGTCCTTGTTCATCAGTGCACCCTTTGATGGCAGTTCATTGTTCGTCCCAAAAGTGACGGACACACTCTGCAGGTATGGGAAGGATGGAAAGACCCTCTCTACAGTGGTCATATGTTTTTTGAATCAAAGATTTTCTAGGAATCATTGAGGGGGTTGGAAATTGTGGTTCAGAAAGTCCTAGGGTCCTTTCCAGGACACACGTGAAGATAGTTCCCCTAGGGGCAGAGAGGGACTCCTAGATGATGCCCCCACAAAACCAGAGGTCCAGAAATTCTTTCTCTAATGGACCCTCCCAGCGCTCCTGAAAAGAGGCCCAATTGTCCACCTCTGGAGGCAGTCTGAGGTCAACTATCCCTGCACTAGAGAGCCTGGCTAGAGATAAGAGATAGTTGGTTGCAGAAGATTATTTCCAGAGGTTATGTAATCCCCTTTTCTCTTCCATCCCAACTGTATGCAAAATTCTCTGTGTTCCAACCAGTCAGAGGAAAGCAGCTGTTAGAAAAGGGAGTTATCCAAGAGGTCCCACCAGATCAGTTAGATGACGGAACTTACTCGAGATTTTTTTTAGTGCCAAAGAATACAGGGAACTGAAGGCCAGTTTTGGATCTCAGCACTTTGAATAAGTCAGTTTGACAAACAGTTTTGGATGGTCACAGTTCATTCCATTTTTTCTTCCTGGGCAAGGACAACTAGATGTGCTTAATAGACCTTTAGGATGCGTACCATCACGTAAAGATGAACAAGCAGTCCAGAAGGTATTTATGCTTCCGGCTGGGAGCCAGTCACTATCAGTTCAGAAGCCTGCCCTTTGGCATCTCCACAGCCCCCAGGGTGTTCACAAAATGCATGGTTGTGGTAGCAGCTCACATGAGACTATAAAGATTCCAAGTGTTTGAATATCTAGACAACTAGCTCATTACCACCCTGACCAGGCATTTACTACCAAGAACAAGAGATCACATTCTTCAGATTTGTTCTCATCTGTGGATAACCATAAATTACAAGAAGTCTCAGTTACAACCAGCTCAAACTTTAGGATTCATAGGGGCAGTCTTCAACACAATATCAGTGACTGCTTCTCTTCCTCTCTCAAGAGTACAGAATATCAGATTCCAGGTCAGGAAAATCATTTGCAGTACCAAAGTTTCACCCCGATTGATCCTTCAGGCCTTGGGTGTCAATGTCAACTGCCATGATCTTAGTCCCTCTAAGCAAGATTTCATATGAGAATTCTTCATGGGATGCTAGCAACGCAGTGGCTAATTCTTTATCCTTACACATCAGCACAAATGAGTCACTCCAGCAAGCAAGAGATACCTCTGGTGGTGGATTCAGTTAGATCTGGTTCTACAAGGCCATCCTTTCATTCTCCCTCAACCCAAGGCCATAGTGACTATGGATGATTCACAGATTGAGTGGGGGTAGACCATCAGACAAGGTAGAACCAGATCATACTTTTGTGTCGAGAAGCACTGAGAGTGTGGCAATGGGTGATCTCATCCAACCACTTTCTCATAGCAGTGCACATTCCAGGGAAGTCCAGTGTGATAACAGACAAATTGAGCAGGTCCATTCTTCTACATCATGACTGGTCTCTCAACATGAATGTGACAGAAATGATTTTCCGTCAGTGGGGCCAGCCTTGCTGCAGTCTTTTGCTTCACCCATAAACAACAAATGCAGATGCTACTTTGCTGTAATTCCCCCCTCTGGAGGAATCACCAAAGGATACTGTACTTCACGACTGGCCCCCTGGTCTACTTCACGATTGCCAGATTGAAGAGCAAAGTCATCCTCCTTGCACCTTACTGGCCACAACAGATTTGGTTCCCCTTCCTGTGGCCTCATCTGCATTACCAACCTTGGATTCTGGATCCAATTCCGGACCTCCTGTCTCACCTGCCAGGCATGATTCATCTGGATATCTCAAACTTCAGGCTGACAGTATGGATGTCCTTCAAGGATGCATCTGCAGTCATAACATATGGGTTGTCCTGCCTCAGGCAGCCCTTCGGTCGGCCGGATTCCAAAGTCTGGGTCTGGCCTCGGCTGATGTCGCACTTTCCCCGACGTCAGAGCTTCTGGGGTATAAAGGCATCAGCCGACGCCATTTTCCTCAGTCTTTCTTGCCGCGCGGTGCCCGAAGCAGAAGCTGTTCGCAAGTGCCGGTCGGTCAGATCCAGAGATTTTAGCTACCGAAGACTTCGAAAAAAGCTAAGTACCCCGTTGGGGACTCTTTCTTGCCTCAGCCGATGTCAGATAAAGTAAATAATTGTTTAACTTGTGGGAAACAAATACCTCATAAGGATTTCCATTCTTACTGCCTTCCTTGCTTAGGCCCAGACCACGACGTATCAGCTTGTTTAGCCTGTGCCTCCTTCAACTGACTGACTCTTAGACGTCGGTCGGAGTTTGCAGAGGAATTTTTTGGAACCGCTTTTGCTTATAAAATGCCATCGGAGACTCTGACTTCGCATATGGTCAAAAAACGCAAGGAAAAGGGCCGACACTCGTGGCCAGTGGCTTCGGCTGAAACCATGGCTAGGTCTACCGTGAGTGTCTCGGTTTCGGCTGAAACAGAGTCCACGGTTATTACTACTACCGAAACCATACCTCCGACCACCGAGGCCAGAGAGGCCCCGGCTGAGTCGGCTTCAGCACTCCCTACCGAAGCTAATGCTCAAGACTTGTCCGACACCATACCTTTGGACATTTCTACCCCTGCACGTGGGGCAGCTAGGCCCCCAGCTTCTATGTCTATTAAGGCCTTCTCCAGGGCTAAAGCTGCCAAGCTTTCAAAATCTTTGCCTTCCAAATCTACTTCCCAGAGGTCTCCCTCTAGTTCTCAGATTCTCAGTCTTGCTGAGGACCTTATATCCTTAATTAGGGGTTCCCAACCTCACCCAGACAGGGCCTCCCAACCTCCTCCAGACAAAAGGCCCAGGACTGATCCCTCTGAACCTCTCTCTTCTGATTACTCCACGGATGGATCTGATTTGTCAGACCATCAGGAAGGGGCCTACTCGCCTTATGAGGATTCAGATGCAGAGGATTCTATTCCTTCGGCCTCCCCACCTGAAGAATTTTCCTTTGGGGAGACTTTACACTCCATGAGGGAGCACTTTCAATGGCAGGGTCAGGATTTCTCTGATTCTAGAAAAAGATTAAGGACTTTTTTGCATTTGCCTCAGCATAGGCCCTTGGCCATACCACCTGTTCTAACTGTAATTGATGACGTGTACAATGATGTCAGTACTGCACCTGATTCTCTTCCCCCGGCCCCTGCCAAACCTGACAGATATTACAGGTTCCCGGATTCTCACTTCCACCTGTATAAATGCTGCAGACCCAGAAACTATTTCTCAGGGCCCTAAAGGGGTTGCAGCCACTACTGCCAAAAATCCCCTACCCTCTGAAAGAGAGTCTAGAGCTTTAGAGAGATGGGGAAAAAAGGTTTATACATCTGCTACTCTTTCTGCCAGGGCATTAAACTGTCAGTTCCGTATGATACAGTACCAAGAAATTTTGCTAGATCAGCTGAATAAGAAGCTTTCTTCTCCTGAACCTTTAGACCATAAATCCCTTCAGGATTTGGTACACAACTCTCAGCAGGTCAGTAATCATTTCTTAAAATGTGGCTATGATGCACTGGAGGCTTCATTTAGATCAGCTATGACTGGGGCAGTAATTCGTAGGCATGCCTGGCTAAAGGAGCAATCTTTGCCAGACCATGTCAAGGCTAAACTCCTCGATGCTCCAATGGAGAAACAAAATTTATTTGGCTCCCCTGCACAGGAGATTCTAAAGAAGGTGGAATAAAAAGCAAAATCTGTGCAAACAGTAAAGGAATTCCTGCAGGTCCAACCTCCGCGGTTCAGCAGAAACTGGCCTACAAAGAATTGGTCCTTTCCAGACACCTCCAGAGCACAGAGGGGCAGGAACAGACGCCCTAGAGGCAGAGGTCAATCAAAGGGTGCCTACAGGGGCCGTCAGTGGCAGCCTGCCAACCAGAGGAGTAGTGCCACAGCTACAACTACAACCACTACCACAGGACAGACCCAATGACTTGACTCTGATTCCGCCTACCAGGGATCAACTGGAAGCTCCCTTGGGCGGAAAGCTGGCTCTAGTCTCGAAAAACTGGCATTGCATTACAAAGGATACATGGACATTGCAAACATTAGACAAAGGATACAGGTTTTACTTCCACACTTTGCCAAAAAGGGATGGAATGCCAAACCTTACACCAAACCAGAAGGCAGAGGCTTTAAGACAAATCAGCAATTTACTTCAAATGAAAGCTATAGAAAGGGTACCATCTATAGAACAAGGCCAAGGATTTTACTCCAGACTATTCCTTGTACCAAGAAAAGAAAACCAATGGAGGCCTATTCTCGACCTGTCCGCACTGAACACATATCTCATTGTGCCAAAATTCAAAATGCTGACCCTACAGCAACTTCTTCCCATGCTGGGCAAGGAGTTTTGGCTGGTGACTCTAGATCTCAAGGAGGCATACCTGCACGTCCCTATCCGACCAGATTGCAGAAGACACCTCAGATTTCTTGCAGGATCAGAGCATTATCAATTCTCAGCATTGCCCTTTGGCTTATCTACTGCGCCCAGAGTATTCACAAAATGCCTGGCATCAGTAATTGCACATTGCAGACTTCAGGGAATTCAAATTTATCCATACCTGGACGACTGCCTAATACAAGCGGACAACAAGAAAAAATTGTTAAAGGACTTGGCCTATGTCATACACCTGCTACAGGCCTTGGGATATACAGTCAACATCCAAAAGTCAAGACTAGTACCATCCCAAAGGATAACCTTTTTGGGTGCGGATCTGGACACAATCACTTAGATGGCTTTTCTCACAGAAGAAAAACAAAAACAACTTCCAGATTATTTCATGATTTTGACAAGACAAACTCAGCTTACTGCAAGGAAAGTCCTGCAGGCCCTGGGTTACATGGCATCCTGCATAATCTTGATCCCACATGCCAGGCTGCATATGAGGAAATTGCAATGGTACCTAAGGAATGTATGGTCTCAACACAGTCACAGTCTAGAAACCATGATACCAATCATTCCATGCCGTCAAAAGGAATTCCTGTGGTGGGCTCAGGCCTGCCAGTCCAACAGAGGGTTGCCTTTCAACAAACCATAAACAAGGCAGACCATCACCACGGACGCCTCAGACCGAGGATGGGGAGCACACATGGAGGACAAATGCATCCAAGGCCTATGGCCTCAAGGGCAGCTAAGCATGCACATAAACCAAAAGGAAATGCTGGCAGTGAGGCATGCAATCGAGGCATTCAAATCATTCCTCCAGCAAGGACATCTGTTAATAAGGACAGACAACACCATGGTCATGTGGTACATAAACAAACAAGGAGGCACACATTCCTACGCTCTATGCCGGATGGCAATGAATCTGTGGACCCTATGCCTGAATCTCAATATCCAGCTGCAGGCCAAATTCGTACCAGGAAAAGAGAATTCACTAGCAGACAGCTTAAGCAGAACTACCACGGATGCACACGAATGGATGCTGCATCCAGACATCTTCAAACTCATAACAAAGAAATGGGGAATGCCAGAGATGGATCTGTTCGCCTCCCCACTCAACCACCAACTGAAGAAATTCTGCTCAAGGACAATACCACCCACAAGCCTGGAGGGTGGACTCTCTCTCTCTTTCAGCTGGAATGCCCTAACAGTATATGCCTTTCCACCTCTCCCATTGATGTACAAGGTTCTACTGAAGATCAGGGAGGAACAGCCAAAGGTGATACTAATAGCTCCGGACTGGCCAAGACAACACTGGTATCCGCTACTGGGAAGCATGTCTCAGGCGAACTCATGGCCTCTTCTTCTAACGCAGAACAATTTCAAGACCCTCCATCCAAACTTGAAAACATTGCAACTAACTGCCTGGATAATTCCTTAAAACCAAACTGATGTTCTTCATCTCACATTGCTGCAGTTCTTACTTATGGGTAGTCCGCTGTCCTCGGTCGGCCCGAATACCAAAGTATTAGGCTGACGTCGGTCATGGCGCCTAGATCTGACATCAGAGCGTCAGGGTATAAAGGCGCATGACCGACGTCATATCCTCAGTCTTTTTTGCCGCATGGTCCGATGCAGAAGCAGCGTTGCAAGTGCCGTTCGGCGTTCTGAAATTTTTCGTTTTCGGAGTTTCAGACCGATACCAAGTTGGGCTAAGTACCCCGTTGGGGAATATTTTTGTTTTTTCTTGCCTCAGTTACTTACCGGATGTCAGAAAAAGTGAATAATTGTATTTCTTGTGGGAAACAGATACCGCATAGGGATTACCACTCGCTTTGTATTCCTTGTTTGGGACCGGAGCACGACGGTGTCGGTTTTGTGCTAGGTTTAATAAGCACACTATAAAACGGAGGTTAGATTGCGCTAGGTTAGTCTTTGGCAAGAGGTGTAATTATAATATGCCGTCGGATGTTCCGTGGCCTGCTTTTACTAAGAAGCGCAGAGACAAATCTTTAAAGCCTAGGCAGGATGATTCGTCCGTTCGGACGCCGGACCTTTAGAAGCTACAGCTGAACAGGTGGATCCGGCTGAAGTTTCTGTTGAGTCCCAGGGGGAAACTTTGATTTTACAGGATGTGGCCTCTCAGGAGGCAGGTCAGGCTGAAGGGGCCTCTCAGGTTACTATTCTCCCTTCTATGCCTAAGGTGGTTAGGCCTTCTGCTACTGTTTCTAAGGCTCCTTCTAAGGGCAGGTCTGTCTTGCCTTCCTCTGGTGTCAGTTCGGGTTCTTCAGGGTCTGTGCCTAAAAAGCACATGCTTAAAATGGCAGAGGATTTGATTACTTTAATTAGAGGTTCTATGCCCCTCCTGATAAAGGCCCAGGATGGAGCCAGAGTTGGGAAGTTTGGAGCAGGCCTCAGATGATTCAGAGTCTTCTGCTGAAGACATTCAAGATTTCCCTCCTTATTCTGATTCTGATGCAGAGGATTCCACTCCTTCTGCTTCTCCTCCAGAGGATTTTTCATTTTCAGAAACTCTGCATTCCATGAGGGAGCATTTTCAGTGGGAGGGACAGGATTACTCTGATTCACGGAAGTGACTTAGGGAGTCCTTGTTTTTACCACAGCATAGACCCTTAGCTATACCTCCGGTTTTGGATGTTGTTTCAGATGTCTTTTCGGAAGCTTCCCTTAATCCAGATTCTGTGCCTCCTGCCCCAGTTAAACCGGACAGGTATTACAGGGTGCCTGAGGCTCATAAATATCTGTATAAGAGTCCTAGGGTGGACCCAGAAACTATTAGTCAGGGGCCTAAGGGTGTTAGAGCCTCTGTTGTTAAGAATCCGGTTCCTCTGGATAAGGAAGCTAGAGCTTTGGATAGATGGGGTAAGAAGGTGTATACCTCTTCTACTTTAGCAATGAGAGCTTTGAACTGCCAGTTTCATATGTTGAAGTATCAGAATTTCCTCCTTTTTCAGCTAAGGTCTAAAGTGGATGCTTTGGCAGAGGGCATAGAGTGTAAAGAATTGCAGGATTTAGTGCATGTTTCTGAACAGGTGGGTAAGCACTCTTTGCAATGTGGTTTTGATGCTTTACAGGTTTCTTCTAGGGTGGCTGCCACTGGTTCAGTTATTCGTAGGCACGCCTGGCTTAAGGATCAGAATTTGTCTGAGCATGTTAAGTCTAGAATTCTGGATGCCCTTTACAGTCTGAAGTTTTGTTTGGTCCTCCTGTGGAGTCAGTCTTAAAGAAAATGGAAGACAAGGCTAAGTCTATGCAGACTGTTAAAGATTTTTTGCAGGTACGACCTCCAAAGTTTAGTAGAAATTGGCCTACTAAAGGGTGGACGTACCCTTCTTCTGATTCTCAGTCTAGGGGTAGATCTAGGCGTGGTAGGGGCAGAGCTCAGAGTACTTTCAGGCCGAGACAATGGAGTTCGCCTGCTCAATCTGCTGGTGAGGGCAGGGGCCAGTCCTTTCGTAAACAGGCCCAATGACCTACATTTTCAGCTGCCAGATTCTTCTTGCCTGGCAGCTCCTTTGGGAGGGAAGTTGGCTCTTTTCAAGCAAAATTGGCATTGTCACCCAGGACAAATGGGTATTGGACATTATAAACCGAGGTTACAAGTTCTATTTCCATACCATGCCTCCTTTCAAAGGCATGCCAGACGTCCCTCCTCGGCAAAGGATAGAGGCTCGCAGACAAATTTCTTTACTTCTTCAAATAGGAGCTATACAGCCAGTTCCTCTGTCAGAAGTGGGCCTAGGATTTTATTCTCGCCTGTTTCTAGTTCCAAAGAAAGGGAACACGTGGAGACCAATTTTGGATTTATCTATCCTCAACACTTACCTGGACATTCCAAAGTTCAAGATGCTGACTTTACAACAACTTTTACCTCTGTTGGGCAAAGATCACTGGATGGTTACTCTGGATCTCAAAGAGGCTTACCTTCATGTTCCTATCAGGCCCAGTTGCAGGAGGTACCTGCGTTTTGGCTGGAAATTTCCATTATCAGTTCTCTGCATTGCCCTTTGGCTTATCTACTGCCCAGAGTGTTCACAAAGGTTCTGGCTCCAGTGATAGCATTTTCAGACTAAGAGGAATAGAGATTTATCCGTATTTGGACCATTGCCGGATTATTCCACAAGAAACGGACGAACTTCTTCATCATCTACAGTATGTGATGGCAGTGTTAAGATGCCTAGGGTATTCTGTGAACGAAACAAAGTCCAGTCTAGTACCCTCTCAGGACATGTGCTTTCTGGGCGTGAGACTGAATACAGCTTCCCAGATGGCCTTTTTGACCCCGGACAAACAAAGAAGCCTTTCTCTTTATTTCCATCAAATGTCTCTACGGTCCAGGCTGACTGCAAGGACAGTCCTTCAAGCCTTGGGGTTCATGGCATCTTGTATTCTGGTGCTTCCCAATGCCAAATTGCATATGAGGAAGCTTCAATGGTATCTCAAAAATGTATGGACACAGCACTGCCAAGATCTAGACACTGTCATTCAGATAATACCTTGCATTCGGAAGGAGTTTTTGTGGTGGGCTCAGGAATGTCACCTAAACAAGGGACTCTCTGTGACCCGGCCAGAGGCGAGTCAGATTCTAACGACAGATGCCTCGGACAAGGCTTGGGAGCACACCTCAATGGAAAATGGGTGCAAAACACGTGGCCTGTCAAACTCCAACATTTGCATATCAACTTGAAGGAAATGTTAGCAGTCCAGTTTGCATTGATGGCTTTCAAAGATTTACTTCACCCAGGGCAGGTGTTGATTCAAACAGACAACACTACTGTCATGTGGTACATCAACAAGCAGGGGAACCCATTCTTACCCTCTTTGCAGGCAAGCGATGATTCTGTGGGAAACTGCTCTCAATCTACACCTCAATCTTCAGGCAAGGTTTCTACCAGGAGCACAGAACTCCTTAGCAGTTGTATTGAGCAGACAAATAGTGGATCCTCACGGTGGAAATTGGATCCTCATGTATTTCAACAGTTGACAGTGTTATGGGGAACTCCAGACATAGATCTGTTCGCTTCTCCACTAAATTACCAGTTGCCAAAGTTTTGCACAAAATGTTTCATCACACAGCTTGGAAGGTGGACGCTCTATCATTCAGTTGGAACAATCTGCATGTATATGCCTTTCCACCTCTGCCTCTTCTTCCCAAGGTACTCTTGAAGGCCAGACAAGACAAGCCAACCATGATTTTGATAGCACCGGATTGGCCTCAACAACACTGGTACCCACTACTGAGGAGCTTAGTACGAGAACCTCCATGGCCTCTGCCTTTGATTCCGCACCTTTTGTCACAAGAGGACAGTCACTTCCTCAATGTCAAGATTCAGTCTCTACATCTAACAGCCTGGCATATTCTGTTTTAGACTCTGGAGGGTCTCAGCTTCCACAACAAGTTTTGAATGTTATTTTGGAGGCCAGGAGGCCTAGTACCAGGAAAGTTTACGCTGATAAATGGAGGAGATTTTTATTTGGAGCAAAGGAAAGGACTTTGATGTCTCCAAACCTGATTTAAGTGTTGCTCTTCAATATCTTACTGAGTTATTGGACAAGGGTTTGTCTTTCTCCTCAATAAAGGTCCATGCTGCAGCCATTTCTGCTCACTATGATTGTGACCCTCCTTTATTCTCTCATCCTTGGTTTAAGCAATTTCTTAGAGGGGCAAAGAATATAAGACCCCCACGTAGAGCTCCTACTCCTGCTTGGGATCTCAATTTTGTGTTGGAAAAACTTACTCTACAACCTTTTGAGCCTGCAGCTACTGCCGAGTTAAAGTATTTGTCATGGAAAACTGCTTTTTTGTTAGCCATTACATCTGCAAGAAGGGTTTCTGAATTACAGGCCCTCATGGCAGTGGAGCCTTTCCTGATTTTTCATAAGGATAGGGTATCTTTGCGTACTAATCCTTCCTTTATGCCTAAGGTGGTTTCTAGTGTGGCCTTAAATCAAACTATTCATTTGCCTACTTTTTATGCAAACCCCCAAAATAAAGGGGAGAAAATTTTGCATACTTTGGATATTCACAGGCAGTTGCGTTATTATTTGAGCAGAACCAAGGAGTTCGGACAGTCTCAGCAATTGTTTGTTTCTTTTGCTTTGGGTTCACAGGGTAAACCTGTTTCAAAACAAACTATTTCTAAATGAATTGGGTTTTGTATTTCTTTCTGTTATTCCCATCATGGTAAGGAGATTCCTGCTGGAATCAGGCCGCATTGCACTAGGGCTACTGCCACTTCTACGGCCTTTCTAAGGGGGGTAGCTACAAAAGACATTTTGGAGGCAGCTACTTGGAGTTCAGTGCATACCTTTTCTAAGCATTACCACCTTCCTCTTTATTCTAAGTCTAGGGCTGGATTTGCCACTGCAATTTTACAGGGCATTTTAGCGGCCCCTAATGCTTTATGATTTTTACCATCCTCCCTTTCCCGTTGCTTTGGGATTCTACCCATAAGTAAGGACTGCAGCAATGTGAGATGAAGAACATAGTACAGTTTTGTACCTACCATAAATGTAGATGTTCGAAGATCCACATTGCTGCAGTCCAATTTACCCTCCCTCCTTCCCCACTGTAGTTAGACTTGGTGCTATGCTTTAGGTGATGGTTGTTGTTGGGCATGTTTTTGGGAGATATTCTGTTTTTGGCTGTGGCCTTTCTGGTTTGGCCTTCTGACATCTGGGGCAAGAAAAGACTGAGGATATGACGTCGGTCATGCGCCTTTATACCCTGACGCTCTGATGTCAGATCTAGGCGCCATGACCGACGTCAGCCTAATACTTTGGTATTTGGGCCGACCGAGGACAGCGGACTACCCATAAGTAAGGACTGCAGCAATGTGGATCTTTGAACATCTACATTTATGGTAGGTACAAAACTGTACTTTTTATCTCAGAGGGTGAAGGACATTATCCTGGAGGCTCGCAGACCTTCCACAAGGAAGACATACTCAGCCAAATGGAAGAGATTTCTCATTTGGAGCACATCAAAGGGCACAGATGTCACAGTGGCAAACCTAGCACACATCCTAGAATACTTAGCAGAATTGTTCCACAATGGCCTGTCTTATTCTTCCATTAAGATTCATGCTTCAGCAATTTCAGCAGAATACAATATGGATCCACCTATCTTCTCTCACCCTCTTATCAGACAATGTTTGAGAGGGATCAAAAATGTTAAACCTCCAAGGTGACCCCCTCTACCTGCATGGGATCTCAATTTTGTGCTGGAAAAATTGACATTACCTCCTTTTGAACCAGCAGCATCAGCAGACCTACAGTTTTTATCTTGGAAAACTGCTTTTCTTCTGGCAATCACTTCAGCAAGAAGAGTATCCGTGTTACAGGCATTAATGGCAGTGCAGCCTTTTCTTATTTTCCACCAGGTTAGTATCACTGAGAACCAATCCTACTTTCATGCCAAAGGTGGTATGCAGGGTATCCTTGAACCAAGCTATTCATTTGCCTACATTCTTCTTTAACCCACAGAACAAAGGAGAAAAACTTTTGCACACCTTGGATATACACAGACAACTGCGCTACTATCTGGACAGAACTAAAACCAACAGAAAAACTGACCAACTTTTTGTAGCATATGCAACTGGGGTGCAAGGAAGAGCAATTTCCAAACAGACAATTTCAGAATGGATAGGAAATTGCATTCGCTTTTGCTACTCCTTTCATGGAAAGACAGCTCCTGAAAATATCAGGCCTCATTCCACAAGGGCCACAGCCACCACTACAGCTTTCCTACGAGGGGTGGCTACCAAGGACATTTTAGAAGCTGCTACTTGGAGCTCCGTGCATACATTTGCCAAGCATTACAATCTACCTTTATACTCCAGACCCCGAGCAGGGTTTGCAACTGCAGTACTGCAGGGGATCTTAACTACACCATCCTTCTCTTAGTACCTCCTCCCCCAGTTTGGCTGTGGTATTCTACCCATATGTTATGACTGCAGATGCATCCTTGAAGGACATAGTACAGTTTTGTACCTACCATAAATGTAGATGTCCGATAGGTATGCATCTGCAGTCAGGATTACCCACCCTCCTTCCTCTGTGGTATTCCTAGGGTGCTTACCCCTTAAGCTAGCTGGGGGAATCTATTATGGTGTATTTGTTTGTTTGTATATATATATATATATATATATATATATATATATATATATATATATATATATACTGTTTGGAACTTTTCAGCATTTATCCAAATTTAGCCTTCCTAGAGGGCACCTGGCATCTGGGGCAAGAAACACTGAGGAAAATGGCGTCGGCTGATGCCTTTATACCCCAGAAGCTCTGATGTCTGGGAAAGTGCGACATCAGCCGAGGCCAGACCCAGACTTTGGAATCCGGCCGACCGAAGGGCTGCCTGAGGCAGGACAACCCATATGTTATGACTGCAGATGCATACCTATCGGACATCTACATTTATGGTAGGTACAAAACTGTACTTTTCTCCAATTCCATTAATAGCCTTTCAGCCAATGCTCTCTTCACCTGATGTTCATCATGTTTCACTTTTGCAGTCATTACACTTGGGTTATCCTGCTGGCAGGCTACCCACAGTCGGCCTGAATTCCAAAGTCCTGGTCCGGCGTCAGTTGCTGTCGCCTCTTCCCTGAAGTCAGTGTGCCAGGGGTATTAAAGATGCAGCTGACACCATTTTCTTCAGTCTTTCTTGCTGCGCGGTACCCGAAGCAAAAGCAGTTCGCAAGTGCCGGTCGGCCGACTCCTGAGATTTTCGAAATTGAACTTCAGATACGAAGGCTTCTATAAAGCTAAGTTACCCCGTTGGGGAAACTTTCTTCTTGCTCCAGACCGATGTCAGAAAAAGTTAACAATTGTATTTCTTGTGGGAAGCAAATACCTCATAAGGATTTTCATTTTTACTGTATACCTTGCCTAGGCCCTGACCACAACATTGCTAGTTGTCGGTTTTGTGCTAGATTTAACCAACGCACTATTAAGCGTCGGTACGACAGCCGACGACAGGACTTCATAAAAAGCGCAGCGAAAAAGAAAAGGGCATGTATCCGAGGTCCAAAACCGACAACGAAGCCTCTTCTAGGTCATTCGCCAGTTCGCCAGTTCTCAGTGAGGCGCTTTCGCAGCCCCTGACACCCACTACCTCAGAGCCACAGGCTGCTTCCGACTCCCACGTGGAGACAACTAGGCCTCTGGATACTCAAGGTATTGGGCCTTCTGAAACTAATCCCTCAAATGGGTCCGGAGCCGCTGAGCAGGCATCGGCTTCTGAGGGTGTTTTCAGACCTACACAGCTTTATATCAAGCCAACTTCAGCATCCAAGACAAAGACTAAAACAGTTTTAAAGACAAGGAAACAAGTACAGCATTCTCCAGGACAGACTTCCATGCCTAAGAAACAGATGCTCAAAATGGCCGAAGACCTAATTACTTTGATCAGGGGTTCCCATCCCCCTCCTGATAAGAAGCCTAGGCAAGACACTGAATATGATTCTTCTGATCAGGTTTCCATTTCCTCTGACTCCCCTTCAGAACAGGGATACTCTATTCCTCCCAATGAGGATTCTGATGCTGAAGAATCTATTCCTTCAGCTTCTTCTCCTGAGGATTACTCATTTGGGGAAACCCTGCATGCCATGAGGGAGCATTTCCACTGGGAGTGCCAAGATTATTCAGATTCTAAGAAAAGGCTCAGAGACTTTATTTTACTACCTCAGCACAGACCTCTTGCTACTCCCCCTGTTCTAGACATTGTAGATGATGTATTTTATCTCCTGCACCTGTTAAGCCAGACAGATACTACAGGGTTCCAGATTCTCATAAATTTATATATAAAAAGCCTGCTGCTGACCCAGAAATTATTTCTCAGGTTCCCAAAGGGGTCAAGGCTGCTACTGCAAAAAACCCTGTCCGCTCAGATAGAGATTCTAGGGCACTGGACAGATGGGGGAAAAAAGTTTACACTTCTGCTACCTTGGCTGTGAGGGCTTTAAATTGTCAGTTTCATATGCTTAAATATCAGCAATACTTAATGTCGCTGTTAAAACAGAAAATGTTGACAAATTCTGAATGTTCTGAGAACAAGGAATTGCAGGGTTTATTGCATACAGCTGAACAAGTGGGAAAACATACTTTGCAATTTGGTTATGATTCACTGGAGGGCCTCTTGCAGGGCCGCTGTAACAGGTTCTGTCATTAGAGGGCATGCTTGGTTAAAGGAACAGACTCTGCCTGATCATGTTAAAGCAAAATTATTGGATGCTCCATTACAGCATGATACTTTGTTTGGTGGCAAGGCAGAAAAGGTGTTGAAGAAAATGGAGGATAAAGCTAAATCTATGCAGACAGTGTAGGATTTCTTACAGGTACAGCCACCCAGATGTAGCATTAACTGGCCTTCTAAGAATTGGTCCTTTCCTGTGTCGGGCCACAAAAAGGCCGATACAGATGCCCTAGAGGCAGACAACAGCCCCAGGGCTCATACAGGCCCAAACAATGGGGTGCTTCGACCTCTAAAAGCGGAGAAGACAAGTCACAGTCATATAAGAAACAGTCCCAATGACTTCCCTCTGCCAATGCAAAGCATTTATCTTTTGGCAGCACCCTTAGGGGAGAAACTAGCACTTTTTTCACAAAATTGGCACATGATCACCCAGGACAAATGGGTCTTAAATATAGTCTGTCAGGGCTACAGGTTCCACTTTCACACCCTCCCAAAGGCAAAAGGTATGCCAGACCTGCTACACAATCAGTGGGCAGAGGCACAAAACCAAGTTTCATCTCTCATGGACATGAGGGCTATTCAGCCAGTACCACAACAAGAGCAGGGACAAGGATTTTACTCAAGACTTTTCTTAGTACCAAGAAAGGGCAAAGCATGGAGACCAATTCTAGACCTGTCTATTCTAAATACTTTTCTGGATGTTCCGAAATTCAAAATGTTGACTCTGCAGCAGCTTCTGCCCATGCTGGGCAAGAAGGCTTGGCTTGTAACTTTGGACCTCAGAGGCATACCTGCATGTCCCAATCAGACAATCTTGCAGAAGATACCTTAGATTCATAGCTGGCTCAATGCACTACCAAATCTCTGCACTGCCCTTTGGCTTATCTACTGCACCCAGTGTCTTCACAAAATGCCTGGCACCAGTAATTGCATTTTGCAGACAAAGAGGAATTCAGATATATCCCCACGTGGACGACTGCCTTATTCAAGCATAGACCAAAGACATTCTATAAAGCATATGGCATTTGTAAAAAGATTATTAGTTTGCCTAGGGTACACAGTAAACGAAAAGAAATCAAAACTAGTACCCTCTCAAGAGATAATATTCCTGGGTGCAAGCTTAAATACAGCAGCCCAGATGGCTTATCTCACGCCAGACAAAGGCAACTGACTTCTTACTTCGAAAGCATGGCAACAAAGACCCAGTTATCTGCAAGAAAAATTCTGCAGACTCTGGGCTACATGGCTTCCTGCATTCTGCTAATTCCATATGCAAGACTGCATGTGAGGAAACTACAATGGTACCTAAAAAGTGTTTGGACTCAACATTGCCACAGCCTGGAATCATTAATTTCACTCATTCCCTGCCTGCAGCAGGAGTTTCGATGGTGGGTACAGGCCTGTCACCAGAACAAGGGACAGCCATTCACTTTAACCACAGCCAGCCAAACACTAACAACAGATGCATCAGATTATGCCTGGGGGGGCCCACATGGCAGGAAAATGTATTCAGGGCACATGGCCCCCAAGCCAAAGGCATCTACACATCAATCAAAAAGAGATGCTAGCTGTACAGAATGCCCTGACAGCCTTCAAGGACCTACTTCATCCAGGACAGCTGCTGATAGACAGACAACACCACAGTCATGTGGTACATAAACAAGCAGGGGGGCACACATTCCTACCCCCTCTGCAGACAAGCCATGATTTTGTGGAACACAGCATTGACCTACCAAGTACACCTGCAAGCACAATTCCTGCCAGGAAAAACAAATGCTCTGGCAGACGAACTAAGCAGAAACCTCATGGATCCTCACGAGTGGAAACTAGATCCACAAATCTTCAGCATGATAACAAGGAAATGGGATGCCCAGACATAGATCTTTTTGCCTCCCCCCTGCCAACTTCAGAGATTCTGGACAAGGACTTTTCACTAACAAGCATGGAAAGTGGATGCTTTGTCATTCAGCTGGAACAACATTCAGCTGGGACAACCTTAAAGTATATGCCTTTCCTCCACCGCCTCTCCACCCCAAGGTACTCCTAAAGGTCAGACAAGAGAAGCCGCAAATTATACTGATTGCCCCGGATTGGCCACACCAACACTGGTACCCAATCCTAAGGAGCTTGCCCCAAGGCCCGGCCTGGACATTGCCTCAAATTCCTCATTTACTGAGCAAACAAAACAATCAGATTCTGCACAGCCAACTCAGAACTCTAAATCTAGCTGCATGGCGGATAGTGTAACCATTTGGAATACACCTCTCTCTAAAGCGGTTATGGATGTCATTTTGGAGATCAGGAGGCCCAGCACCAGAAAATCTTATGCAGAAAAATGGAAGAGATTCTGTGCTTGGAACCAGGCACAAGGAATTAACACGCTTGTTCCAAATATTCCTCAGATTTTGCAATATCTAACTGAGATGCTGGACAAAGGCCTATCCTTCTCATCAATTAAGATCCATGCCTCTGCCATTTCAGGTCATTACAATACAGACCCACCTATTTTTTCATATCCATTGCTTAGGCAGTTCCTCAGGTGGGCCAAAAACATAAGACCTCCAAGGCGAGCACCAGTACGTGCATGGGACCTCAATTTTGTCTTGGAAAAACTCACACTACCTCCTTTTGAGCCAGCCAATACAGCTGAGATAAAATTCTTATCATGGCAAACAGCTGTGCTCCTAGCAGTAACTTCAGCAAGAAGAGTCTCAGAGTTACAGGCATTAATAGCTGTGGAACCTTTTATTATCTTCCATCCGGACAGGGTTTCTCTAAGGATAAACCCAACATTTATGCCTAAGGTAGTGTCCAGTGTGGCTCTTAACCAAACCATTCATTTGCCTACTTTTTACCCAAACCCGCAGAATAAAGGGGAGAGACTTCTGCATTCTTTGGACATACACAGACAGCTACGCTTCTACTTGGACAAAACTAAAGCTTTCAGAAAGACTGAGCAACTTTTAGGATCACAGGGAAAGGCCATCTCAAAGCAGACTATTTCAAAATGGAGAGGACACCGCATTCGTTTCTGTTATTCACAACATGGCAAATTAGTGCCTAAGGGCATTAGACCACATTCTACCAGGGCAGCAGCCACCTCAGGAGCCTTCCTCAGAGGAGTACCAACCAAGGATATTTTGGAGGCTGCAACTTGGACTTCAGTGCACACTTTTTTTTTACTAAGCACTACCACTTACCTCTTTACTCTAAATCCAGAGCAGGCTTTGCCACTGCATTTTTGCAGGGCCTTATAGCCACTCCTAATTCTATTTAGGCCCAGCCGCCCAACCTCAGCTTTGGGATTCAACCCAAGTGTAATGACTGCAACAGTGAAACACGATGAACATAGTACAGTTGTGTACCTACCATAAATGTAGATGTTCGAGTGTATTCACTGTTGCAGTCCAGGTTACCCACCCACCATCCCCCTTTATTTGCTAAGACTTATCTGTACTTCTCTATCCTATACAACCAATGTGGTGTATTTGCTTGTAGATGAAAATATTGTTTATTTTAGTGCATGCTTTTATAAGCAATGTTTTTTAACCTACCCTTTTGGGGGCACCTGACATCTGGGGCAAGAAAAACTGAAGAAAATGTTGTTGGCTGCATCTTTTATACCCCTGGTGCACTGACGTCAGGGAAGAGGCGACAGCAACTGACGCCGGACCAGGACTTTGGAATTCAGGCAGACTGCGGGTAGCCTGCCAGCAGGATAACCCAAGTGTAATGACTGCAACAGTGAATACACTCGAACATCTACATTTATGGTATTGTTATATCCTTTTATCTTCTCATAAGCCTTCTACAAGAAAAGTTTATACAAGTAAATGGAAAAGCTTCGTTTGCAGGGCACAACAAAAAACACATTGAACCTTTCTTAGCTCTTGTACATAGTATAATTGAATTTTTGGCAAAGATTTTTAATGAGGGAGCTAGACCCTCGACAATTAAAGTTCAGTTAACAGCAATTTCTAATTTTCATATTGGATTTGAAAATTCTTCTGTGGCCTCTTCTAAACTTTATGTAGCATTTTTGAGAGGCACACTCCTTCTTAGTCCCCCATGTAAAGATCCTACTCCTCCATGTGATTTGAATTTGGTGCTACAGGCCTTAATTCATTCTCCCTTTGAAAGAGCAGCTAAATGCAATCTTAAGTTCCTGTCCTGGAAAACTTTCCTAGTAGCCATTACCTCTGCTAGAAGAATTTCAGAACTTCAAGCATTGTCCTCTAAACCTCCCTACTTAATCTTTCATAAGGATAGAGTCACACTACATAGCAATGCTTCTTTCCTTCCTAAGGTGGTGTCAGAATCCAGTATTAATCAGTCCATTAATTTGCCACTTTTCTTTCCTAAATTTACAAACGAAGATAAATATGTTTTGCATTTGTTGGATGGTCACAGACAATTACATTTTTACTTGCATAGAACAAAAGAAGTTAGAAAGACAGGTCAATTTGTGGCCTTTGCAGAGGCTAAATTGGGAAAACTAGTTGCAAGGGTAACCTTAGCCAGATGGCTGAAGGACTGCAGGTCATCTGTTTACAATAAATTGGGATCATCCTTACCAAGACCTTTAAGAGCCCATTCAGCTAGTTCCATGGCAACGTCAGTTTTCATCTCTAGGGCTTCCATGGATGACACTTGCAGCTGCAACTTTGGGCAGTCCTCATACCTTTATTGCTCATTACCAACTGGATCTGGTCTCAAGGTAAAGAGCAGCCTTTGGCTCAACTGTGCTTAGGAATATCCTTCCTTAGAGTCCACCCAGGAATTTAGGTAGTTGGTACTTTGTCCCAGCCGTTGAGGATAGATTGAAAATTGGCAACATCAGATAAAGAAGTTATGTACTCGCCATAATGTTCTGTCAGTGTTGTCCATTTTAATTTTTCCTCAACTTCCCACCTACCAACCTCCAACATTTTTCACAGTTGATTTTTGGATGAACGAGTGTTTATAAGGACACCGCTGTCTTTCATGTTGAGCTCCAGATATAGCTTCTTCTGTTAAGAATTCTGTATTAATACTTCCTACTTTGTCAAACAGCAAACAAGGGGTTGGTGCATTATGGGTAAGGCAGAAGCTTGCAAGCTTTTTTGATGACCTCAAGCTGAGGTAAAAGCCAAGTCAGATCGGAGGATCGGATCCAAACTCAACAGTTGAGCAAGAATGAAAATGGACAACATGGATGGAATGTTATGGTGAGTACATAAACTTTATTTTTATACTCTAGCATGCTCTTTTCAGTGTTTTTATATCCAGAGGGACAGAAGATTTTCCATCTAGTGGCAGTGGGTTGTAGCCTGGTTTGTATAGGTTGGGGAAACGCACTAGGTATTCCTGCATGTAATTGTTTTATCGGCTGGAGGACTTATTAATTAGCTTACCTTGTTTTTAGTGCCTTTATCCGTGGATTGGCTCTTGGCTGCTTTCCACAAGGAGAACTATTTTTATTGAATAATCACACTTTTATAAGCTGTTTAAAGTACACTGCTGTGTCTGTCACTTTTAAGTTTGTTTGTGGTAGCATTTCCCTCCAGGCACTTTTACTGTGCTTTTACATTAGGAAGACTGTGATTATTCATCTTCCGACAATAGTTGTTTATCTGGACTGAGTTGGGAAGCGCACAAAAGAGCTGCAAGTGTAGTTGTTTTATCGGCCAGAGATCTCAGTTTTGTGTATTTCTAGTGCCTGTCTAAATTCAGCACATTTGCATAGAGCTTCTTGCTGTGCCAGTGCCCTGTAAGTTTACTGTGCTAGTTATCTAATTATAGCACCCAGGAGTACTACTCAGAGATCCTCTTATTTGGAGCTGGGCAGCATCACTGCGTAAGTTAGCTGCAGATTATACCAAATAAGCACCCTTCGCTCATCCAGTTACAAACACCCTCCACTCCTATCCTATCATGTACACATTAGGATTTGCAGTCATGGATGGGCAGTTTTCTGCTGTCTCTCTATCCAATTTGGGGGACATGGGCATCCTGAGGCAATGTAACAATTGCCTTATGTGTACTGACAATCACTTAATTCTCAAACAGAGAAAATCAGACAAATACAGTATGTGAGAGATGTAGTTACATGTTGACACCAGAAGCTAGACTGTCACATACAGACACAAAAAGCAGCAAACAGGTCATCAACAACTCGCACATCACCCATCACACCTGCAGAAGGCCACGCACATAGACCCACATTTGCAGAGATGTTCTCATATAACTTGCTCAAACCTCAAAGGTCTCTTGGGTATAGTCCTTAGAAGCTCCACATGTACACAAACAAGACAATTCCCATTACAACAAGTAAAGCCACAACTCATTGTGTCTCATCTACTAACCCCTAAGGCAAAACACTCCACGACCCAATGTGCTGGTTATAGGAGACCCCATTGTGAGAAACACTGATGTCCCTCTTACCAGGCTGGATAAGGAGAAGGTTACAGTTAGATGTTCTTCGTGTTTCACTGTTGCAGTCATTACATTTGGGTGATCTGCTGGCAGGTTGCCCTCAGTAGGCCTGAATTCCAAAGTCTTGGGTCCTGCGTTGGTTGCTGTCTTCTCTTCCATGACGTTAGGTCGTCAGGGGTATAAAACATGCATCCGATGCCATTTTCTTCAGTCTTTCTTGCTGCGTGGTGCCCAAAGCAGAAGCATTTTCGCAAGTGCCTGTCACCTGACTACTGAAAAATTAAGTTTGAGTTTCAGAACCGAAGTCTTCACTAAAGCTAAGTACCCCGTTGGGGAAACTTTTTTCTTGCTTTTTACCGTTGTCAGAAAAAGTTAATAATTGTATTACTTGTGGGAAGCAAATACCTCATAAGGATTTCCATTTATACTGTATTCCTTGCCTAGGCCCTGATCACAATGTGCCTGGTTGTCGATTTTGTGCTAGATTTAACCAACGCACTATTAAGCGTCGGTATATTTTTGCATCAGAGTACTTTGTAAACAGATTTAACTACCCAGAAATATCGTCAGATAGCAATCCGACTACCAGAGTACATAAAAAACGCAAGGAAAAGGACAGAGAAAGGCAGTCGAGATCCAATACCGACAACGAAGCTTCTCAGGCATGCTGCAAGATACACAAGGTATTGGGACCGATGGATGTATCTCCCTCGGATGGGTCCAGAGCCGCTGAACAGGCACCGGCTTCTGAGGGTGTATTCAGACCTTATCATTTGTATATCAAACCGATGACGGCTGCAAAACCAAAGACAAAAGCAACTTCTAAAACTAAAAAAAGACGCATGAGCCACATGCACAGGCCTCTATGCCTAAAAAACAGATGATCAAAATGGCTGAAGACCTTATTACCTTGATCAGGGGTTCCCATCCCCCTCCAGATAAGCGGCCTAGGCAAGACACTGATTATGAATGTTCAGATCAGGTTTCTATTTCTTCTGATTCCTCTTCTGATCAGGAATTGTCTATACCTACCTATGAGGATTCTGATGCTGAGGAGTCTATTCCTGCTGCATCCCCTCCTGAGGATTATTAATTTGGAGAAAACTTACATACTTTGAGGGAGCATTTTCACTGGGAGAGTCAAGATTTCTCAGAATCAAAAAAGAGGCTCAGAGATTTCCTTCTCCCTCAGCACAAACCTTTAGCCACCCCCCCCCCCCTGTTTTAGACATTGTGGATGATGTGTTTTCAGAGTCAAGCTTGACCCCTGACTCCTTACCTCTGGCTCCCGCTAAGCCTGACAGATACTACAGGGTACCTGACTCACATAAATTTTTATTTAGAAACCCTGCTGCTGATCCTGAAACTATTTCACAGGGTCCAAAGGGAGTTAAGGCCTCAACAGCAAAATCTACACCCTCTGACAGATTCAGGAGCACTAGACAGATGGGGAAAAAAATGTTTATACATCTGCAACCTTGGCAATCAGGGCCTTTGTCAATTTCATATGATTAAGTACAAACAACATGTTATGGGATGGCTGAAACAGAAAATGATGTTGATTTCAGAATGTGCAGAAAATAAAGAATTGCAGCAATTATTGCATGCAGCTGAGCAAGTTGGAAAGCATACTTTGCAATGTGGTTTTGATTCTTTAGAGCCCTCCTGCAGGGCCACAGTTACTGGATCTGTGATTAGGAGGCATGCCTGGTTAAAGGAACAAAAATTTACCTGATCATGTTAAAGCTAAATTGCTAGCTGCACCTTTACAGCAAGATTTTCTGTTTGGTATTACGGCAGAAGAGGTTCTAAAGAAAATGGAAGACAAAGCTAAGTCTATGCAAACTGTTAAAGACTTCTTACAAGTGCAACCATCAAGATTCAGTTAGACACTGGCCTACAAAAAAATTGGTCCTTTCCTGTGTCAGAGCTCAAAGGGGCAAATTCAGGCGCCCTAAGGGCTCCAGGTACCAGGCGCAAGATTCATACAGGTCAAAGCAATGGGGCGCTTCCACCTCCAAATCTGGAGGAGATAAAGGGCAAACCTACAGAAAGCAATCCCAGTGACTTCCCTCTGCCTGCACCAAGCATTTATCGTTTGGCAGCACCCATAGGGGGAAAATTAGCACTTTTTGCTCTAAACTGGCAGTTAATAACCCAGGACAAGTGGGTACTAAACATCGTATCACAGGGATATAGATTCCATTTCCACACACTGCCAATGGCAAATGGTTGGCCAGATCTGCCAAAAAATCAATGGGCAGAGGCACAGAAACAGGTCATGTCCCTCATGGATATGGGGGCCATTCAGGCAGTACCAGAACAGGAAAAAGGACAAGGTTTTTACTCAGGACTGTTCTTGGTACCCAGAAAGGACAAGGCCTGGCGGCCAATACTGAATTTATCGATTTTGAACACATACCTGGACATTCCAAAATTCAAAATGCTGACTTTGCAGCAGCTTCTGCCCATGCTGGGCAAGAATGCTTGGCTGGTGACTTTAGACCTAAAAGAGGCATACTTGCATGTCCCAATAAGACAATCGTGCAGAAGATACCTCAGATTCAAGGCTGGCTTAATGCATTACCAATTCTCTGCACTGCCCTTTGGCTTATCTACTGCACCCAGGGTCTTTACAAAGTGCTTGGCACCAGTAATTGCATTTTGCAAACAAAGAAGTATACAAATATATCCTTACTTGGACGACTGTCTCATTCAAGTAGAGAACAAAGACGCTCTTCTTCGACACCTGGCATTTGTGAGAAGGCTTCTAACATGCCTAGAGTACACAATAAACGAAAATAAATCACAACTGGTACCCTCTCAAAAGATAACATTCCTGGGCGAAAGCTTAGATACAAACGCCCAGATGGTTTACTTCATGCCAGACAAGCAAAGGCAACTGACTACTTAGTTCAAACTGATGGCAACAAAGACCCAGTCTTCTGCAAGACAAATTCTGCAGGCTCTGGGCTTCATGGCATTCTGCATCCTACTAATTCCATATGCAAGACTGCATATGAGGAAACTTCAGTGGTACCTAAAAAGTTTATGGAGTCAACATTCACACAGTTTGGAAACAATGAATCTGAAGTAGTTACTTCATTTGTTCTGCAACCTGTGGGTATCGGATCCGACCTCGGATCTGAGCCGGCAGCTTCACAAGCTAAAAGATCCGAGCTCCTAGCTCCTCCCCTTACCCATAATCCCCCTGCTGCCTACTGTATTACCCCAGATCGAGTTTGCCGCGGCTGAAGACAGCTTTTTGTGAATAGCTCCTTAAGCTTGGTGAGGTCGTTTCAGCTTTTTCTCCTTGAGAAAATTTTGTTAAGTTAAATTTAAGCTTGTTAGTGTTAATTTCCCTTTAGAAATAGTGTTAGCCCCCTTCTGTAGTTTTCTCGTGGTCGTTAGCATTTTTCTTCCCCTCCCCCTTAGTGTTTGGGTGTGTGTGTGCTTTGTGTAATGGCGGAAGGGCCCAAAGCCATTTTTTCCAAGTGCACTGAGTGTGGCCATAAGCTTTCTCCAGCTGATGGCCACACTCAGTGTGTCTTGTGGCTGGGGGTGGCCCATTTATCAACGGCTTGCCAAATCTGTGCAGCCTTTAATCCTTGGGCAGTTAGGGACAGGAAGAACAAGCTGATCCTGGCGGGCCTACTTCCCCAGGATTCTGCTTCTTCTTCCTCCCCTTCAAAGGCTCAGGCTACTATCGTAGCCCCGGCGCCTTCAGTTCCCCTCGCTCTGCCTGGGACTCAAACTCCCCCTGCTATGCAGAGTTCGGGGTCTCTCGTGCTGCTTTCTCTAAGGAAAAGAGGCACAAGGAGAAAGATAAGCCCAGGTCTCACAAAAGGCGGGCTGAGGCTCACCCCTCAGCCCCCCCCCTTCAAAAGTTACCAGCTCTCCCTTGAAGGTCCCTGGATCCTCCCCCTCTCGGCTCCGTTCGCCTCGCATCTCGTCGGAGGAGGAGTACCGGTCTTCTTCGAGGTCGTCGAGGTGGCCCTCCCGGCCCGCCTCGACGACTTCTAGGTCAACCAGGAGCCTTACCGACGCGGACATGGATCGGATGATGCGTCGATTCCTGCAGACCCAAATGCAGATGGGGGTGCTCTTGCCCCCCCCTCATGGGGGGGAGCAGAGCCCCTCTCTTTGGTCTGACCACTCCTTCTCCGACCCGGTTTAGGGTTTTGGAGTCATTGGATCCGGGCCCTTTCGGAGCCGGGGTTTCGTCGGCGCCGATAGCTCCGGTATCTTCGACGCCAACCTTGCCTTCGAGCGTGTCTGATCCTAGCTCTCGGGGCCAAGGGCCGAGCATCGGATCCGTAGGGATTGGTGTATCTCCGGCGCAGTGTAGGTCGGAGCACACCTCTCTCTCGGATCTGACTGCTTCGGCTCCAACTCCGATCCCTGCTTCAGAGCCTAGGAGACTACTTTCGGAGCCTGGGGAAAGTAGATCTCCTTCAGGCTTTGAGGTAGTGGAGAGGGTTCTGTCGAGGTCTTCAGATCCCCGGTCCGGGCCCCGGATCCTCCCGCTCCCCCTATGCATGTGGGTCTTATCCTCCATCATCCATCCTATGGGACAGCCTGCTCAAACCCTCCAGTTAGTTCCCTTGGAGGAACAGGACCCCGTGGGCGAGCCCTCCTTGGACAGCCCCACCGAGGAGGTGCCTCGCAAATGGCAGTGTAAAAGGAGGCACCTGGACTCCCCTGAGTCCATCACCACAGACACAGATTTGGATGAAGGGGAAGGTTCCCCAAGATCACCCCCCGAAGATGTCTCCTTTGGAGACATCATGGAAATGTTGCGTATTAGAGGGGGGTGGTCTGACCAAAAACCTTCCTCGGATGAATCGGTGTTCTTGGAGGCGTTTGAGGTGGGCCCATCTACCTCCTGGGTGTGTGTGTGTGTGTGTGTCCCGGCTGACCCCCTGGTGGACTTAATTACCACCAGGGCGTGGAAAGAACCCGACACCATGGAGCCAATCCCCAGATGTCTTGACAAAGTTCTTAGCCCCCCCCCTGCAGATAGGCAGTCCTGGGCTAAGGGATCCCCTGTTGATACCATGCTGGTGGTGGCTGCCACGAAGAAGGAACTCACACAGGAGAGTTCCGTGGTCCATCCTCCGGATAAGGAATCTCGAGCGTTGGACCGCATTGGGAAGCGGATGTTTGCTTCAGCAACCTTCTCTATAAGGGCACTGAACTATGTGGCACACATTATCGGGCTATAGTGAGACCTAATTAAGGAATATGCTGCAGCCCCCCCCCCCCCAGAGTCCATGATGGTCGCGGATAAGAGCACATTTGCGACTCGTATGGCCACTCTAAAGTCCATCTCTAACACGTCCATGTGGTTACTGTCTCATGCTACTGAGGGAGCCGCTGGGGCGAGCGGGGCCGGGGTCGTCGTCCTGCATCACGCCTGGCTCCGCCTTTGCGATTTCGCAGATCCCTTCAAGGCGTCCTTCGCGAATGCGGCCTTTGACGGATCTTCACTTTTTGGCAAGACCGTACGCGAGACGCTGGTCCAAAGCGAGAAGGATGGGAAGACGCTGTCTGCCGTGGGGGTCCGCTTCTCGAATCCCCAATGATCCTTTTCTAGGAATCGGAGGGGACAAAAGAAGTTGTGGTTCCACAAGTCTCAGCAGTCCCACCCGGCTTTGGACCCCTCGTCCTCTAGATGCAGAGGAGGACAAGGCGGACGCCGGCCCAGAGGCAGAGGGGAGCCACGTAACTTCGGGTCTAGGGAACCTTTCTCTGATAGGCCCGCGCAACAGCCCTGAGGGCTTACCCGGCTGTCACTCTCTGAAGGCAGTCGGGGGGCGTTTATCGGAGCATCTGTCAAAGTCCATCACGACAGATCGATGGGTGCTCCGAATCATATCCAGAGGTTACTCCATTCCTTTCATTCACCTACCCCCCAAAGTCAGGCGCCTCCCCGATGTCCCACCCAATCAAAGGGAGGACGCAGCCTTAGAAATGTCAAAGCTGCTAGAAAAAAGAGCCATCCAGCCCGTCCCCCCAGACCAGTCCGGATCGGGCTACTACTCCAGGTTCTTTTTAGAGCTAAAGAAGATGGGGGACTTAAGACCGATTCTAGATCTCTCCGGTTTGAACCTGTTCGTCCCCAAGGAAAAGTTCCGGATGGTCACTCTTCAGGCTATTCTCCCCCTTCTTCTGGAGAACGACTGCATGTGCTCCATAGACCTCCAGGATGCATACTACCACATTCTGATGGACCGACGATCCAGGAGGTTTTTCCGCTTCCGGCTAGGAGACTGTCATTATCAATTCAGGGTTCTCCTGTTTGGCCTCACCTCAGCCCCCAGGGTGTTCACCAAGGTCATGGCAGTAGTCACAGCCCACCTGAGACTCCAGGGAATTCAGGTCTTTCCATACCTGGACGACTGGCTCCTCGTCACCCCCAGCAGGCATCAACTCGGCGTTGCAAGGGATTACACTCTAATTCTCACCCAGAAGTTGGGCATATCAGTCAACCTTCAAAAGTCCTCCCTTCAGCCAGTACAGGTCTTGGAGTTTATAGGAGCCAAGTTGAACATGCGCATTTGTCGAGCCCTACTAACTCTGGACAAACTGAACAGCCTATTGCATCAGGTCTTACCCCTACTTCGAAGCACAGCTCCTGCGGCGGAGTTAGCCCTGAGGGCACTGGGGTCGATGGCAGCTGCCATCGAGCTCTCTCTTCATGCATGCCTCCAGATGAGGATCTTACAGTGGACTCTTCAGGTTTAGTGGTCGTTAGTGCTTCACCCGCTGAACACCCCGATTTCACTGAGCATAGTTTACAGGGACTCCCTCCTTTGGTGGCTTCGCTCGCGGGAGCTGTAGGAAGGGAGACCTTTTGTAATTCCCCCAAGCCACGTTGACCACGGATGCTTCTCGCCTCAGGTGGGGGGGGGGCATTGTTCGGGCAGAACCGTCCAAGGCACGTAGACCCCCATAGAGACCGCTTTGCATATCAATGTCCTAGAGATGAGGGCGGTGCTTTTGGGGTTGCAAGCTCTCCACGACCTTCTTCCTCTAGGGACTGTGGCAATCCAGACAGACAACATAGCGGTAGTCTGGTACATAAACAAACAGGGGGAACCAGGTCTTATCCCCTCTGCCGAGAAGCTATGAGAGTGTGGGAATGGGCGATATCCACCAACGACTTTCTGATAACAACGCACATTCCGGGTCGGTCCAACATTTTGGCGGACAAACTGAGTCGGGTGATTCTCACCCCGTACGAGTGGTCTCTCAATCCTTCAGTTGCAAAGCAAATCTTCCATGCATGGGGTTGGCCTCGCTGCTATCTTTTTCACCCTAGACTTAAAAGAAGCTTATCTGCACATCCCCATAAGGGAGTCTTGCAGGAAATATTTTAAGTACCATTGAAGTTTCCTCATATGCAGTCTTGCATATGGAATTAGCAGAATGCATGAGGCCATGAACCCTAGGGCTTGCAGTATTTTCCTTGCAGGTAGCCATTAGTTTGAAGTAGTTTGTCAGATAGACCTGCTTTTCTGGAGTGAGGAATGCCATCTAGGAAGTTGTGTTCAAGCTTGCTCCCAGGAATACAATTTTTTGACTGGGCACCATTTGTGATTTCTTTTCGTTGATGGTGTACCCCAGTTAAGTTAGGAGTCTTTTTACAAATGCCAGGTGCTGAAGTAGCAATTCCTGACTGTCTGCCTGAATCAGGCAATCGTCCAAGTATGGGTAAATTTGAATATTCCTCTGCCTGCAGTATGCAATGGCTGGAGCTAGGCACTTTGTGAATACTCTGGGCGCAGTCGATGAGCCAAAGGGAAGTGCAGAAAACTGATAGTGCATAGAGTCTGCCCTGAAACATAGATATTTCCTGCAAGACTCCCTTATGGGGATGTGCAGATAAGCTTCTTTTAAGTCTAGGGTGACTAACCAGGCATCCTTGGCTAGCATAGGAAGAAGCTGTTGCAGTGTAAGCATTTTGAATTTTGGGACCACCAGAAAGGTGTTGAGAATTGATAGATCCAGGATAGGGCTCCAAGAGCTCTCTTTTCTGGGCATCAGGAACAGTCTGGAGTAGAAACCGTGAGCCACTTTGTTCTACTGGAACAGGTTGAATAGCCCTGATATTTAGAAGGGAAAGTACTTGCTTTTGAGCCTCTGCCCACTGGTTTGGAGGAAGGTCTGGCAACCCAAGTGTGATGGCTGCAACAGCGAATACACTCTAACATCTACATTATGGTAAGTGTACACAACTGTACTTTTTTGCTTTTGTTGAGCATTCTGTCTCAAAAATGCAATCAGTCTTTTGCAGTATGGCACAGCAAGGCAAAAGATGTTTTCACCTATCACATGCCTGTTATAGACTACTTATAACACAGGCAGTTTCTGCCACCATACCTATGTATTATTGGGCTTCAGTTTTGAATGGAATCTCAGTGTAGTTGTCTACTTCATGCTGAAGTAAAAGGTGCCGTACTGAACTTGTACTGCAGGTGGAGTAATGTGCTGTGCTTGAATTACAGCTGTCAGGGTTTGTTTGAATGGACAGAACTCCTTTTACAACAGAGAACAAGCAGGAAAACTATAGCAACAAACAATAACATTATACAAAAATTTAAACATGACATAAAATAGGCATAAATTATAAAAAATTAAACAGACTGTAGTTCGTTTTCATTTGGCTTAAATAGTTGAATCATTTAGCTATCGTATTAATATTATAGCACAACATTTAAGCCATAGTATTTGTATGCAGCAGTGTTGATCGGACACCCAAAGTACATTTATGCATTAATGTGTATTCATGCAGGTAAAAGGGTTCTGCATCTGGCAAAACAGAACAGTTTGTAGATTAAGTTCTGTAGCAGAAGTGACCTCTTAACCTGTACTAGCAAGAGTTTCTGTATTCAATTAGCTTATAAGATAAAAGCACCATTTTCACACCACCAGAAAATTAGCTGCTATTGTAAACTGATACCTATAACTTTTCCATTCTCACTGGCATTTTTTATTGTCATAAGCTAAAGGTTCTGAAAAAAAAAGTCTTTCATTGTATCTTATAGTCTTAGACTTACTTTACTTTTGAATGCTTATTCAAGTGTTGGGGACATGCAGTTGTTTTGATTTGGATGGAGGATGCTTGGAAGATTAAATCTTAATTGATTTACTTGTTTCTGTTTGCAGGGGAGACCACAAACAAAAGTTCTACTGGGGGCACAAGGAAATTCTTATCCCTGTATTTAAAAATATGGCTGATGCTATGAAGAAGCATCCGGAGGTGGATGTTCTGATAAGTTTTGCCTCTCTGAGATCTGCATATGATAGTACCATTGAAACAATGCAGTTTCCACAGGTAAAATCAGTTGCTGCTTATCCTGGGTCATCCGTTTACATGGTGTAATTCTAGTGCTGTTGATAGTAGTACTGAATGTTATGTATTGTTTGTGTGATGTGTGTCTAATACTTGCACAGTTTTTAATTTTAATTTAAAACACTTAGATTTGTATTATACAAAAAGCTGTGCTACACAGTAACAGATGTCCTTCAAGAATGCAACTGCAGTCCTGACATATGGGTTGTCCAGCCTCAAGCAGCCCTTCGGTCGGCCGGATTCCAAAGTCTGGGTCCGGCGTCGGCTGATGTCGCCTCCTCCCCGACGTCAGAGCGGCTGGGGTATAAAGGCATCAGCCGACGCCATCTTCTTCAGTCTTTCTTGCTGCGCGGTGCCCGAAGCAGAAGCAGTTCGCAAGTGCCGGTCGGTCAGCTCCTGTGTTTTCAGTTACCGAAGTCATCTAAAAAGCTAAGTACCCCGTTGGGGAACATTTTTTCTTGCCTCGGCCGATGTCAGAACAAATTGAGAAAGTTAATAATTGTTTGTCTTGTGGTAAACAAATACCTCATAAGGACTTCCATTCTTACTGCCTCCCTTGCCTGGGCCCAGACCACGACGTCTCGGCCTGTGCTTGCTTTAATAAGCGCACTCTCAGGCGCCGGGCAGAATTTGCCGAAAACTTTTTTGGCGAATCCTACGCTTACATCATGCCGTCGGAACAACCGACAGCACAAACTACCAGAAAACGTAAGGACCGGGACCGACACCCTCGACCTGCGTCTTCCACCGATACTACTCCTAAGCCCTCCGCGAGTGCTTCGGTCCCTTCGGAAGCGATTATTCAACCGCTCCAGGCCGACGACACCGCATTAACACGCTCTTCGGTCTCGGAGACTACACCGGTGCCGATTGTTGATTTTCCTCCAGAAACCGAAGTTCTCGATCTACCCTACACCATTCCTGTTGACAAGGTTACCCCTGCACGTGGGGCAGCTAGGCCTCCTGTATCCATGTCCATCAAGGCCTTTGCACGTGCTAAGGCTGCCAGCCAGGCCAAGGCCCATCCTAAGCCTACCTCACAGGCCCCTTCTTCTGATAGACAGATAATGTCTCTTGCTGCAGATCTAATCTCTCTTATCAAGGGATCTCAGCCCCATCCAGACAGAGGTTCTCAGCCACCTGCAGAAAAAAGGCATAGAACGGAGCAGGCCGACAACCTCTCTTCAGATGAAGCCTCTGGGGTTTCAGAGCATTCAGATAGCCAAGAAGAATCCTTCCAAGCCTATGAAGACTCTGATGCTGAGGAATCAATTCCCTCTGCCTCTCCTCCGGAGGATTTTTCTTTCGGTGAAGTCCTCCACTCCATGAGGGAACATTTTAAGTGGCAGGGTCAGGAATTCTCTGATTCTAGGAAAAGGCTCCGTACCTTCCTCAAGTTACCCCAGCACAGGCCTTTGGCTATCCCTCCAGTTTTGGATGTCCTGGATGATGTATTCTCAGACTCCAGTGCTTCCCCTGATTCTCTCCCTCCAGCGCCTGTCAAGCCAGACAGATATTACAGGGTCCCTGACACTCACAAGCATTTCTTTAAGGCCCAATCTGTGGATCTAGAAACTATTTCACAGGGCCCCAAAGGAGTGGCTTCTACCTTGGCCAAAAATCCACTACCAGCTGACAGGGAAGCAAGGTCCCTGGAGAGATGGGGTAAAAAAGTTTATACCTCTACCACCCTTGCCATGAGGTCACTTAACTGCCTTTTTCATATGTTTAAGTACCAGGATTATTTACTGGATGATTTGCAGAAAAAGCTAGTCTCTCCTGAGCCTATAGATAGAAAGGCATTGCAGGATTTGGTTCATAATTCTCAGCAGGTTAGCAACCATTTTCTTCAGTGTGGTTATGATGCATTGGAGGCTTCATGTAGGGCAGCTATGACAGGGGCCGTTATCCGTAGACATGCTTGGTTGAAAGAGCAGCCACTGCCGGATCATGTTAAAGTAAAGCTCCTGGACGCACCTCTGGATAAACAGAAGCTTTTTGGTGCTAATGCTCAGGATGTGTTGAAGTCTATTGAGGAGAAGGCAAAATCAGTACAGACAGTAAAAGATTTCCTCCAGGTTCAGCCACCCAGATTCAGCAGGAATTGGCCTTCAAAGAATTGGTCCTTTCCAGACTCAGACAAGTTTCAAAGGGGAAAGAACAGGCATGCACGAGGTAGAGGGCAATACCGAGGCTCCTACAGGGGCCGCCAGTGGCAACCTCAAAATCAAAGAAGTGGCACGGGTAGTTCACCTGCACCACAGGGACAATCACAATGACTTACCTATCACACCGCCTACCAAGGCTCAAAGAGAAGCACCTTTAGGCGGAAAATTATCTCTATTCTCAAAAAAACTGGCACATTATAACAAAGGACAATTGGATTCTGGACATAATAGACAGAGGTTACAAGTTCCACTTCCATACTTTACCAACAGGACAAGGCATGCCAAACCTGCCACAAAATCAAAGGGCAGAGGCACTCAGAGAAGTCTCAAAGCTGTTACAAATAAAAGCAATAGAGAAGGTTACTCCTCAGGAACAAGGCAAGGGATTTTACTCAAGACTGTTCCTTGTTCCAAGAAAAGAAAAGCAATGGAGGCCTATTTTGGACTTGTCCGTACTAAATACTTTTCTCATGGTGCCAAAATTCATGACGTTACAGCAACTTCTTCTCATGTTGGGCAAGGGGTCTTGGCTGGTTACTCTGGACCTCAAGGAGGCATACCTGCATGTCCCTATCAGACACAGTTGCAGAAGATACCTCAGATTTCTTGCAGGAACAGAGCTTTATCAATTCTCAGCATTGCCGTTTGGCTTATCTACTGCGCCCAGAGTATTCACGAAATGCCTGGCATCAGTAGTGGCACACTGCAGACTCCAAGGGATTCAAATATACCCTTAAGTGGACAACTGCCTCATACAAGCAGACAGCAAACAAACCTTGACAAAACACTTGGATTATGTCATTCAGTTGCTACAGGCTTTGGGATACACAGTCAACATTCAAAAATCAAGACTACTGCCATCCCAAGAGATTATTTTTCTAGGAGAAAAGCTGAACACACAGCTACAAATGGCCTTTCTCACAGAGGAGAAACAAGAGCATTTGACAGACTACTTCAAAAGCCTAGCAAAACTAACCCACCTGACCGCAAGGAAGACCCTGCAGGCCCTGGGGTTCATGGCATCTTGCATTCTTCTAATCCCTCTGGCAAGACTACACATGAGAAAGCTACAATGGTACCTCAAAAGCTTGTGGTCTCAACACAGCCACAACCTAGAACACATAATTCCTCTCATACCATGCCTGCAAAGGGAATTTTTATGGTGGGCTCAAACAAATCACTTAAACGAAGGCATGCCTTTCAACAAAGCTCCAACAAGTCAAACTATTACAACAGACGCCTCAGACCATGGATGGGGGGTGCACATGGACGGCAGATGCATTCAAGGGCAATGGACTACCATGGAAAGGCATCAGCACATAAATCAAAAAGAGATGTTGGCAGTGATACATGCAATAGAAGCCTTTGGAAAATCTCTTCAGCAAGGCCATCTGCTAATAAGGACAGACAACACCACTGTCATGTGGTACATAAACAAACAAGGGGGCACTCATTCCTACCCCCTCTGCAGACTAACAATGACTCTTTGGGAAAAGTCCCTGAAACTGAACATCTACTTGCAATCCCAGTTTGTTCCGGGCAAGGACAATGTTCTGGCAGACAGGCTGAGCAGAAATTTCTTGGATCCACACGAACGGATGCTGCACCCACGCATTTTCTCACAAATAACAACTGCATGGGGAAGACCAGACATAGACCTCTTTGCAACTGCTCTCAATCATCATCTGAAAAGGTTTTGCACAAGGATTTACCATCCTCTAGCTTGGAAAATGGATGCTCTTTCCTTCAGTTGGAATGCCCTAACAATTTATGCATTCCCTCCCCTACCTTTAATCACCAAGGTGTTACTGAAGATCAAGGCAGAACAACCAAGAGGAATCTTGATAGCTCCAGACTGGCCAAGGCAACACTGGTACCCACTGCTACTGAGCATTACTCACACCAAACCGTGGCCCTTGCCTCAATGGCCTCAGCTCCTGACTCAGCACAACTACAAGACTGTTCATCCGAAGCTGCAAACCTTAAAGCTGACAGCTTGGAGAGTTCCATGACTGGGATCCATGACTCCCTCTCCAAAGAAGTTCAGGAAATTTTGTTGGAGGCACACAGACCTTCCACCAGAAAAACCCTTTCGGCCAAATGGAAGAGATTCACCATCTGGAATGTCAACAAGGTCCAGGATGCATCCCTGATGAGCATACCTCTGATATCAGAATACTTGGCAGAAATGTTTCACAGTGGCCTTTCATACTCTTCCATAAAAATCCACGCTTCAGCTATCTCAGCACATTACAACTGTGATCCACTTGTGTTTTCGCATCCTTTGCTAAGACAGTTTCTAAGGGGTATAAAGAATATCAACACCTCCAAGGAAACAACCAGTTCCTGCATGGGACCTCAATTACGTCTTAGAAAAATTAACTCTTCCTCCTTTTGAGCCAGCAGCATCTTCAGAAATGCAATTCCTATCTTGGAAAACAGTTTTCCTGTTGGCAGTCACCTCAGCAAGAAGAGTCTCGGAGATACAGGCCCTCATGGCAGTTCCTCCTTTCCCCATCTTTCATCAGGACAGAGTTTCTCTTAGGACCAATCCTTCCTTCATGCCTAAGGTGACATCCAGAGTGTCTCTAAACCAAGCAATTCACCTGCCTACTTTCTTTCCTAACCCTCAAAACAAAGGGGAAAAGCTGTTGCATACTTCTCACAGGCAACTACGCTACTACTTGGACAGAACAAAGTCTACCAGGAAGTCTGAACAACTGTTCGTAGCCTATGCTGCTGGGGCACAAGGAAAGGCAGTCACCAAGCAAACTATCTCAAAATGGATTGGACACTGCATCAGATTCTGTTATTCTTTCCATGGAAAAAGTGTGCCAGTCAATATTAGACCACACTCCACCAGAGCTATGGCCACATCCACAGCCTTTCTAAGAGGAGTGGCTACAAAAGATATTCTAGAGGCTGCTACATGGAGCTCCGTGCATACATTTACCAAACACTACAACCTGCCATTATACTCCAGATCCCGTGCAGGCTTTGCTTCGGCAGTCCTGCAGGGCCTTCTAGCTACACCATCTCTTGCTTAGTCCTACCACCCCCAGCTTGGCTATGGTATTCAACCCATATGTCAGGACTGCAGTTGCATTCTTGAAGGACATAGTACAGTTTTGTACCTACCATAAATGTAGATGTCCGATAGATATGCAACTGCAGTCAGGTTTTCCCTCCCTCCTACCCCTCTGTTTTTTCCCTTGGGTCCATTTTCCCCCCTTTTCCCTGTAAGCTGGGGATATCTGTTATGGTGTATCTGTTTTACTGTTGTGCATTTCTGGATTTTTTGTTTATCCATTCACAAAAATTTAGCCTTCCCTGGAGGGCAACTGGCATCTGGGGCAAGAAACACTGAAGAAGATGGCATCGGCTGATGCCTTTATACCCCAGCCGCTCTGACGTCAGGGAGGAGGCGACATCATCCGACGCCGGACCCAGACTTTGGAATCCGGCCAACCGAAGGGCTGCCTGAGGCAGGACAACCCATATGTCAGGACTGCAGTTGCATATCTGTTGGACATCTACATTTATGGTAGGTACAAAACTGTACTTTTTTCTTTACACTTTGTTGACCAGTTTAGTCCCACTAGGGTAATGGCCTCTTTTAAGGGGAGACTCAAGTTGGTATTTATACTGACTAGGAGAAATTTGGCCAGGGTACTATGAAACTTCTCTACTGTTTTTCAGCAAGTGTTGTGGGATCTTTTACACCCACCTTAGCTACCAGTAACTCAGGTAGCCAGGGCATTGGTTTAATATCTCATCTGAAGGACTGTTCTTATTGCAGTGTTCTCCATTGCTATTCATTAGAATTATTTTATACATATTTACCACCAGCAATCTGTATAAAGATAGGTGGGGGTATTAGAGCTTTTTGAAACACGTTATGCAGCGTCTTATTTTGTCATGCAGACTTTATAGAGAAACAGGCACCAAAAATACCTTTTATGTTGTTTTGCAGTGAAGCAGGCACTTTACCCCCTCCCCCGATGGACTTTGGCTTTCCACCCCAATTTGTTGCGTAAACCTAATCCAAGGTCAGATGTAGGCTGTGAAGATGGAGTATTGCAAGTAATTCTACCATCTCCATGTTTGTGATTTAGGAATTGTTATACTTTAGTGACTTGCCCCTTCCACTTGTGTAATTATTAAAGGTTTTTTGCTGAAGAAGTTACATGGTTGACGAAAAACGCGGTGAACAAGTTAAGCATTTATTTGCTGTTGTTTCTGTTCAGTAAAGTCGTAGTTCGTAGTATTGGAGGCTCCAAGTGCTTCATTCTGTTACGTTTTGGTGAAATTATTAAATGCACTTGATCTGTTTATGCATTTAAAATTTTCACAACTGATCAGTAATCCTATGCAATTTTCTCTTTTGAAATACTGCTATGACAGCAGACTTTGAAATTTAACAAAAATCTGAGGCAAAGTGTCTTGGAGTTCTGTGGTAGAGCTGATGGTTTGAGAGTACTGACTGTTATTCATCATGCCTGTAGTTTGTACTGATGCATATTCAGGGATGTTTTGTGCCTTAGAAACATGTAGGGAAAGGGGTAAATTTTCTGTTTCCCATCCACTCATCAAGGTTTCTCTTGAAGAGTGTTAGCGAGGGGCTCTGCCTAATGTAGATTGGAATCCTCTTCCAAAGCATGGGGATTCTCTGGGACAGGAATCTATCCCTCCAGCATTTCCTATTTATCGTTGTGGTGAAGTTTAGATCCCTAGAGCGTGTGGCTCTTGGGGATTTGTTTTTTTTTTTTTTTTTTTTTGGGTGGAGCATGTCCATCAATTCTGGGTTGGACATGGCCTTGTATGTCAGGCAGAGATCACCTCTGAGTAAGTGGTATGCAACCTAGTACAGCTGGAGTTTCTTCAGTCGGGCTGCATAGGGCATCTGTTTGAGGCCAGTAATCCTCTTGGTGAGGTACTTCTGTGGTCTTTCCAGCTGTTGAAGGTGTCTTGTAAGGTGCATCCCAAATTGGGCGTTGTACTCTATGATGGGTCTGATGCATGATGAGTAGAGGGGCACAATAACCTCTTTTGTTCTAGATGCGAACCCTTTTGTGATTAGGTGGGCCACATAGAAGGATTTTCTAACCACCTTGGCAATATGATTATCAAAGGAGAGATTACTATCTACTTGGGTCCCCAGATCCCTTATTACATTTTCTGTATTTAGGGGACTACCACGTATGTGCTAGTTCGCGGCTACTTTGTTTTTTCCAAAGGGGATGACTATGCACTTTTTGGCATTTAGCTTGAGGCCATGATTTTGATACCATGTATCCATCTAAGAGAGACCCTTCTGGAGGATGTCTGTATCAGCCGGAGAGTCAATTATGGCCCCCAGTTTGCAGTCATCTGCGAACCTGGTCAGCCATAGCCCTCCTGTGCTTTCCTGTACCTCTGAGAAGTATATACCTAACACGAGAGGTCCCAGAACTGAGCCCTGGGGGACACCACTTGTAACCGGTTTAGAGTCGGACCTAGAGCCTGCAACTCTGACCGTGTGGGTTCTGTCCGTGATCCAATTGGCAACCCATCTCGTGACGTAGGGGTTTATGTTTAGACTGGTGAGCTTGTCTATAATACCAGCATGGGGAATGGTGTCAAAAGCCTTTGCGAGGTCTAGGTAGGGTGTGTGGACCTCCTTTCCCTCGTCTAAAGCCTTGGTAACTGTCTCAAAGAAGTCCACCAGGTTTAGGAGGTATGATCTGCTCTTAAAGGCAAACTGGGTAGGGTCCAATATTTGGAGGTTCCCAATGTCTCTGTTAATGAGTTCCATGATGATGGGCTCCATAGCCTTGCAGACCAGGCTAGTCAGGCTTATAGGGCAGTAGTTCCTGGGGTCCGTTGTGGCTCCATCTTTGTGGAGCGGGATAACTGTAGCTGTGCTCCATTCTAATGGTATGTAGCCTGTAGATAGGCTGAGTTTGAACAGTGTATTTAGATGAGGGATTAGTTCATTTTGGAGCTTGTGTAAGACACAGCCTGGGACACCGCCTGGTCCCATTGAAACTGTATTTTTGGCTTTGGATAGGGTTGTTTTAATCTGTGTGTCATTGATTGCCGGGGCTCTACATTCTTCTGGTATGGTTATGGGCCCTTTAGGGGGTGAGAGGAGGGTGAAGTTTGCACTAAACCTGTCTGCCAGAATGTTGGCAATATCAGTCATTTCAGTGTATTTTATGCCATTCTGCACTAACTCAGAGCAGATCTGAGAGTTTCCACTTAGGTTCTTGACATAACTAAAGAACACTTTGTGGTTATTGTTGGAGTCCTTAGCAATTTTCTTTCGAAGCTAGCCGTGGATGTTTTTATGAGGGATCGTAGTTTCTTGCTGATACTGATCAGGGATTTATTTCCTTCTTGGGATTTTACTACTTTCTGTACTAGTTTCCTCCTCCTGTTGTATAGCTTGTTTATGGCAGGGGTCCACCAGACTGGTTTCCTTTTCTTGGAGGAGTGAGTCATGGTTTTGCATGGGATAGCATGATTCATGCATTCTTGCAGGTGCTCATAGAGTGCCTTTGTAAGGGATTCAGCAGCTTGGACAGAGTTGTCCTTTAGCATAGGGGCTGTCAACCTTTCCATCTTGGTCTTAAGTAACATGAAGTTTGCTTTTGAAAAGTTTTTCGCAGTGGTTTCCTTGATTGGGAGTGGGGGCAGAATGTGGCTATCCAGATTTGATTAGTCTATGGTCTGATCTAACCAGCAAGGGGTTGACCTCCGGTGTAGAACACCGGTCGACCATTTTAGTGATGACCAGGTCCAATATGTTGTCACCTCTGGTGGGGCTGTTGACCAGTTGATCCAGGGCATTCGAGTTTATGAATTCTAGGAAGCGTTGGGCAAGAGAGTTAGTACTTGAGTAGTTCTCCCAGTTAATATTTGGGTACTTGAAATCACCCAATATTGGGGTGTTTGGTAGGACCTTCATATTTTTCACTGTCTTCAGAAATGCGGAATGGGGGTCCTGCGTCATGGTGGGTGATCTGTAGCAAGCTACAATTTGAATTGCAATTTTGCCTGTTGTTAGTTGCACATGGATGGTTTCTGAGGCATTGTGCTGTGCCACTAAGCTGGAGGTGTGGGTATCCTTGATGAATATGGATACACCTCTGCCTTTTGTGTTTCAGTCCAGGTTCTGTGGCTGAAAAATATGGTATGAGTTATAGCCTGGTAGTGCTGGGGTGCTCTGGAGCCTTAAACCAGGTTTCTTTTACTGCACAGATATCGATGTCCTCTATACTGAGGAGTGCCTCGAGTGCATGCATTTTGAGGTTTAGACTTCTGGCATTGAGTAGCATTACCCTTAGTTTTTGGTTACTTGTGCTATTTACAGTGGTGGGTTTGTCTTTTGAGCCTTGCCTAAAAAAGGTACTATGGGGACGGCAAAAGCCTTGGCCAGTATTCGAAAGCCTATGGGTGACAGGTGCGAGCAATCTCTTGCGAAGCAACGTGGCTTGTCGAGCATGTCATCCCAGGTGGACAGATACTTGATCCCCTTTGAATGACACCAGAAACTTAGCCAGTTGTTGAAATTGATCATTTTTTCTTTGTACTGTGGCATCATTCTTGGTGAGGGCAGGATGCTGCTCAGGGTCAGGGTCATACCGGCCTGGGCTACCTGATCAGAGAGCTCTTCCATCTCTCTTTTCATGTAGTCCACGGAGGTACATCTCAGGACTTTCACACCAACATGGACAATGACAGAGTCATATTTGTACTTGTTCTGGAGCGACCTGAGTGCTTGTGTTATGTGGCAGATCCTGGCACCCAACAGGCAGCTAGCTGTAATCTTCTCCTTGTCCAGCCTAGTTAGTGGGATATCAGTGTGCCTGACTATAGAGTTGCCTATTACTAGTGTGTTGGGTATGTTATTTTGCCTTAAGGGCTGTGATTGCGTGGCACATTGACTATGTGAAGTATGTGTTTCGTGGTTTGTGATGGGGTGTGGAGGTTGCTTGGATGTCTGCTTTGGAGGTCTCTGTTGCTTTTGCAGACTTTTATTTAGAGTCTTAGAGTATGTTCTCGTGTATTTGTGTGTTATTTGCTAGTGTTGGTTTAGTGGGTCTATGTGATACTGGTGGTGTGTTGCAAGTATTTTCCTCCTTCTCTTGACTGTCGGTTCCAGTTTTGGGTTGAGAGCGCTTTGCCTCCAGTTTGGCTGTATAATTGCATCTCTCGCATATATTACTGTTTGGTGGTAAGAGGAGAGGGTTGTTTGTGTACATGAGGCAGTTGTAACATTGCCTCAAAATGCCCAGATTCACCAGTTGGACTGAAGAGTAAACCGTTTGGACATGCCTGAATAGGTAAAGTGAGCTGTTTTACTGATTGGCTGGTAGGGACGAATAGAGAGCCTTGTCCTTCTGGACAGTATAGGGGGTCTAGTGCTAAGGTAAGTTAGTGCTTACTTTACTATGAGTTTTGAGCAAGTGCTGGGCTGTGAAATGAATGGTTTGAGTGCTTAAGTTGCAAGTTTGTCTAGTTCCAAGGGAAAAATTGAAGAGTAGACTTTGTGGATCCGGAAATAGTTTAACCCTAGCTAGCCGGCGTTGCCCAGTGTGCAAAACCGCGCAAATGCATTTTTTATAGCAGGGAAATGAAAGAGAGAGAAATTAGCCAAAAATGGCCAATAAACTACTAACTTCTGGGCTACAGCAAACAAAGCGTACAAATTTCAGAAAGAAACAGATCATATAAGCAGGCACAATAAGCCTTTAACCAGAAATTCCCAGCTTAGAAGGGCAGAATCTAGCCTCTCCTCCAAGAGTGCAGACCACAGACCTTCTTAATGTAAAATAACTGCCCTGAAGCCCAAGTGCTTAAACCAGAACTAATGTGCTTTTAGAATAGCAGGCACTGAGCCTTCAGTCAGCAATTCCCAACTTAGAAGGATGTGTAAGCTACCTGTTCTGCCACAACAGTGCAGTCCACAAACCTTCTTAATGTAAAACAACTGGTCTGAAGCCCAAGTGCTTAAACCAAAAGGCTTAGAATAACCGTTACAATTTACTCCGGCTACTACCAAGCAGTAATAACTGCAGCAGAATAATACAATTGAGTACTTTTAAGAAGAAGCACAAGCAAAATAAAGTAATAAAGTGGGAAGAAACACAATTACAGTAAAAACAGATGAATAAAGTGCAATTTTTTTATAACAATAGAAAACGAGCAAATTGATTTAAACAAATTATTTAATTAACCAGTAAAAAAAACTCAAAACTGAGCCCTGTTTCAGCAGTCTTCAATATGACAAGCTCTAACTGCACACTCCTGCCACTAGGGTGCAGGGGAACCTTCTCCAAAAAAAGATGGCCTAGATTAGTGCTAAAATTATACAAACAAAGCTAGATTCATCAGGCCTGAATCTAGTCTATGCTACAGCAGACAAGGCGCACCAATATCAGAAAAACAGATCAAATAAGCAGGCACAGTAAGCTTTTAACCAGAAATTCCCAGCTCAGAAGGGTAGAATCTAGCCTCTCCTCCCACTAGAGTGCAGACCACAAACCACATTCTTGTAAAATAACTGGCCTGGAGCCCAAGTGCTTAAACCAGAACTAATACACTTTCAGAATAACAGACACTGAGCCTTCAATCAGCAATTCCCAATTTAGAAGGATGGTAAGCTACCTGTCCTGCCACAACAGTGCAGACCACAAACCTTAATGTAAAACAACTGGTCTGAAGCCCAAGTGCTTTAACCAAAAGACTTAGAATGACAGTTGCAATTTAATCAGGCTACTACCAAGCAGTAATAAATGTAACAGAATAAACACAATTGAGTACTTTTTAAAAAAACTCAGAACTGAGCCCTGTTCCAGCAGTCTTCAATCAGACAAGTTCAGGGCCTAAGTGGGTATGCCTACTCAAGTGTTCTCTCTGTATTAGGCAGGATGACCTAATGAGACTAAACTAGGATAGAGCTGGAATAGGGCTGAACAGATGAGAATAGTAGGAGTGTCTGAAATCAAAATATGATCTCACTGTACTTGGTTGAGTGAGCAAATGAGATGGGCCCAGGAGGAGTGTTCAAACAAATTTACAGGAGGGGTGGTCAATTTCAAAGCCACCAAGATTAATACCGCAAAAAGAACAGTGTGGGTGGGTGGGGAAGATTAACTGCAGACAAGAGAGGTCACAATTTCAATGAACAAATAAATAAGCAGATAAATGCAGTACTATTTTTAACACTATATTCAATGAAACAATAAACAGAAAAAATAAAATACAGTACTGTCTTATAACACTGCAAGTTTGCACTTATTTCAGGTTGTAATAAAGTTGATGTAGCTATCTAAAAGCTAACTAAACAGCTCAGGTATGCAACTAATTATGTCATATAAGGAAATGATCTGTGGATTGTATTTGTTTTGTATAGAAGACCTTTATAAACTGTCCTAATTACACATCTTTTAGGACAGTTCTGCACATTGTACTTTTATTTTCTAGCTTTCCTTTAACTGTGAATGTTTCTGTGTTTGGAATTTTTTTACTCCGGTTTGGTCTTGACACCAACCATTTACATTGCAGTAGATTCTGCATCTGTTGATAGTTTTACACAAAGCTTGGTTTGTGGTATAACACTAAATAGGATGTCAGCCATGTTAGAACTTGTAAAAGTCTAGTGAATGATTTCTGAGATGTAGCTTACAGAACAGTGTCAGAAGACAGCTTTTGAATTACTCTGAAAATGTGGGTGTTTGAGTAAATCTGTATGTCTTGGACAGTCTTTAGGTTGCCTGTTAATGTAGCAGGCACTGCCTTTTGAATTATCTGTTGAGCATCTTTAAAATCTGAGGTCAAAATAATTGTTCATGGCTGTGCAGGTTGTTAAAGTCCTGAGGTGCAGATGACTATAGGGCATCTAAAACATTATTTCATAGCCTTTAAAACTATTGTATGCAATGGGAAAGCCCTTCCTCCTACATATGGGCCCATCTATGGACACTGCACCCACCACTACTCTGGTTATTTGTTACTTTGCGTTGTCATACCTCAGTGAAAGGGAACATTTCTTACAATGTGGCATCCCTGCTGTTTACAAACAAATCAAGAAACTTTTTTTTCTCAGCATTAACAATGTGCCCATTTATCTAGGAAGTCATAAATGTTTCATATTCAGTGATCAAACTTCCTTAGCTTTGTCTGGTTTCAGAAACTTTAGTTTTTCAGCTTCTGGACTTTAAACAAGTACACATACAAATTTTGCTGTTTAAGTAGGTGCTTGAAAGAACAGAAGCAGAGAGTGGAATATTTGTGCAGAAAATGAATGACTGAATAACAAATTTGGTTAAAACAAGAAGCACAGAGCTGAAGTCGGTGTTTTTCTATTGTAGGTGCTGCCTTCACTCTCCATGCATTGGGATGAACCCCTTTGCTGTATATTAAAATAGTCTGCTGTAGTTAGTCATTAAAATGTAATCATATTCAAGTGTAACTCGTACAGTTGAGTAGCAGTTGGTGTTGTGTGAAATTTTAGAATTCTTTATGTACATAGCTTTTAAAGTTAGTTACGCTTTCTGAGGCTAAATTTCACCAGACAATGTAACAGGTTTTTGAGAGGCTCTGCAGTGACTGGCCATGGCAAGGATGTATCTTCAGAAGTCAATGGATGCCTAGAGCCAGATCCTTGGATGTAGTACAGTGTTTTAACAGATGCATGCAGAGCAGACATTTATTCTCCAGCGGAATTTATGGACTCATTTTTAAACACTTAACTGGATGACATTTTCTGTTTCCAAACTCAGAGCCTCCATCCTAAGCAGCTAGTCCTGAATTAAACTCTATCCATCAGTACAGAAAATCTTGGAACACTTGACTAGTTGTGAAAACATATCTGTGCAGAAGATGCGTTTTGCTATTAGAACTGTGAACTGCCTTGGACATGTGATTGTGTTTCAGAAGTCTTTGTTGAAGCAAATGATACAGCAATTTCAAGCTTCTGCCTACTGACTCTACAGATGTGGAACATCTGCATTACACAGCTGAGAATGCTATGTCAGATTCCTTTTGGAATTTTCTGCGTTAGGCAGAGTAACAGATGTTTCTGTACAAAGCACCCCTTGTTATGTGGATAATCCCAGGACTATGACCACAAGTACCTAATTTCAAAAGCCTTACTTTCTTGGCATCTTAGGAAACCATCACACTGCTGCAAAAGACAAGCCAAGGTTTCTGTGGTGATCAGCATGCATCACTAGCCAAGCTTGCACTGCAGCTATCACCTCAAGGCTCCATAACAGTCATTTTCAAAATTGCTTCATTATTGCCAGGTAGAGGGTTTAACTGCAATAATCACTGCCAATAGCTTTTCCTCTCATAGTTGTGTTGTAATATGTGATTGAGTTGTATACTGAAAAAAGACGCAGCTTTTTCTGTACCATTCCATTCATTTTTTTTATGTGGTGGTGAGGGTGGTTGTCACTCTCCCTGACTTTTCCTCATACAACCATAGTTCCCCTCTGATTTCCCTTCTCTGAAAATTCAAGGAGGATAGATCCAAGGTAATCCTCATTACTCGGTTACTGAGAATGGTGTTGTTTCAGGCCCACAAGATCCCATTCAGTAGTGGAAATTGTTCTTGTTTTAGCCAAGGCTGGGGAGTCCCGCACATTTCACAACACCTCACTACTTCAGGGCTTGTTTTTTGCTATAGACTCTGTGATATTTCTGGCTAGGTATCAGAAGTAGATGAAGCTTCTTAGGAACCTCAGATGAACTTTGCCAAGTGGAAGAGAGTCTCCGTTTGGATGGAATGGTACCCAGTTACCACCCCAGTAAGTCAGTTTGGGGGTAAGCTTGACCTTTCTTAGGCATATGTTTCATTTGGGATTGAGTTGTATTATGGTCAAGTTATGCATCAGCTATTTCTGTTCATTGTTGTTCTTCTTTTGTCTTTTCCTGGTTAGGGGTTGCCACAGCGGAACTCCGGTCCGCTAAAGATTGGCAGTAGATTTTTACGGTGCCGAGGTGCCAGCTAGATGCCCAACCTTCAACGAAGGCACTCCCATTTACGCATGTCTTTCGAATGCCACTCGACCGTGGGGAGAACATGCAGACTCCACACAGAAGGCGCTCCAACCGAGAATCGAACGGAAGAACCTCTTGCTGTGAGGCAAAAACGCTACCGCTGCACCACCGCGGCTTTAGCTCTGCTCATTATGACCTTGTAAAGCAAATGGTTGCTGGCTATTAACTGGTCAAGCACTAACTTAAAAGAATTCTGAATCTCTGCTGACCTTTGAAGAAACCCTCATCTCAGTGAGATTTAAACTTTGTGAGTAACAGGTTTTTCTGTCCCTTGTTTAGCCATATGTATTAGAAGCACTGCAGTTCATTCCTTGGGGAATGCTTTTTTTGGTCACCAGTAGTCTCTTTTTGTCATAGAATTATTAGCAGAACCCATTTTGAAGCTGTCATTTCTGAACAGCTCATTTGTTTGCATCTACAGTTTGGAGGTCATCGCTAGATACAGGACTGGACTGATTAAGTACCACTAACATGGAAGCTGTTTCACACCTCCCCAAGCCCCCCCATCATCAAATCTTCACTGATTTCCACCCACAAAGCCAGACCTCTTAAACACACACACAGTAAAACCCTGTGTCACACAGCCCTCAAAGCCAGTACTGCAGTATTAATGTAAACCTTAACAGCACCAATTTGCAACTTTCCAAACAAGCACAACTTACTAGCAGCAAATAAGCATTTCCTTACTTTCACAGTCGTAAGGTTTTCTTCCTTCAGCCTAAGCAGCAGTCAGACCAAGCAAGCTCATTTATTTCTTTCTCAGTTATTTCAACTGTCTTCTCCCTCAATTTTTAAATCCTCTTAATTTCTCCCTTTTCTCTCATTCTGTAATTAGTAATTCTTGACAACTGTCTGTTCTGGCAGTCTGCACACTTTACTGTTTAACTTCAGTCATACACAGTGCTTTTCACTTTCCTTACTCTTCTTTTTACAGCTGTTTAGTTAGTCCTAATATTAAGATCTTTTCCTGTTTATCTTCTATATCCATTCCGCTACTAGGCGGCCTAGGTGACAGGGTGGTATTTTCCATATTTCAGCCTAGGTATCAGTTGAATTTATAGGCTGGTCTCTACCATATTTTACCTTAAATGGCAACTAGGCTTTTTTCTAAAGTCCTTCTTTCAGTCAAAGTAGCAGTTAGACTGAGCTATCCCTGCTCACTTCACTATTCTCAGAACCTCTCAACTACTTATTCTCACACCGACCAGATCATAGATTGACATTTTGTTGTAACTTTTAAGTTCAGCCCAAGTAGCAGCTAGTCTAGTTTACATGCCACTGTTCTGTAAAGCTCTCAACCTTTTTTTTTCTATTCACCATTTACCTAACCTTACAGATACCTGTCATACAGAATCAGGGTCTTGCCCATACCTGTCAAACTATAGATCTTCACTTCAATTTTTTTCTGTACAGGTGCATTCCTCCCCATTAGTCTTCAGCTGTGTACCCCTCAGAGTTATTAGCTTTGAGCATCTCAAGCCTTCACAGCATATCCTGTTATCTCTACATCATAGAAAACTTGTACCAAATCAGCTTCAGAATGGCTCCAACCACCTAGTAGACTCGTAAAATTCCGATCTGATTATCATATCACCTTTAGTGCTACAAGGAGATTCTTGCTTATATTTCTTAAGAATTGATATTTAACGGATTTATTTGCTGAAGTCCTTCAACCCCATCAAACAATTCAGAAAGGCACTGGCATTTCTTACTCTACTGTCTGAGACAAACTTTTTGAATCAGGTGACAGGTACTCAAACCCTGGCCCACTTCTTCCAACAAATCCACTGAAAACTGCAACCTTTCCACAACCACTTCAACTGGCAGTTGTATTACCACTACTACTGCAACAACTACATCAAATCCCTAAACCAACGATACCAGCATTGCAAAGAAAAATGGCCTAAAACTTGCAAACATTAACACCATCCTCATTAGTATCAAATAGGGACATGTAAATTTGGATTTCCATTGGAAGGTTACTAATTCTTCTGCACACTGAAATCTGACTTAGACAATGTCTACCCTTCACCATTCATATTGTCTTTACTATGATATCTTCTAAGACAGTTGGCCTGCTACTAGATCAGAAGTGGGTGTCTTACTTCTTACCAGAACAAACTCTTCATTAGACATTCTTAATTTCTTTAATTCTCAGAATAGTAACTGCAGAGCTCCTAACTGTATAACAGCTAACTTTGGCATAGGAAATCTTGCACACCTGCTTCTGAAGTTATACATTCCTCCATCCTCCTCAGTAGCACTCATAAGGTACCCTGCATAATGTCTTCCTAAAGGTCTTTCCTAGCAGTATTATTATACTAGGTGACCTCAGTGTAAACACAGCAGGTTCAAAATCTATTCAGCTTGAAATATTTGTCACTAAGTAACTGTAAACAACTAGTAAACAATCCTAGACCAAACCAACTGTCAGGAAACCACAGTATTCTAGATGTCATTATTACAAATATTAGATATCGCTGCTCGAGTATCTTTATTCTTTCTAACTCGTTAACAACCACTGCCACATAGTCTGTTTATTGGTCTTTTGAAAAGACAAAGATCCTCCAGAAATTGTAATACAACCATTCCCAAGCCAGAAGCTTTTCTGTCTTAGACCAAGTTTTGCAAAATATTGACTTTGTCCCTTTTATACCTGATAAACAATACAACTAATGCACTGGCTTACTTTACCAATATCCTCACCTGTGTACAAGGCTCGCTGTTTCTCTGCTCACTGAGAAGACTGAGGGGTCAAAAGTGCTACAAGCTCACTAGTGATATCAAAACCCTTATGAAACACAGAGATTTGGCATGGACAGCCTAGAAACAAAACCCAAGTAATTCTAGTCTTCACCAAACCTATCATACAGAAGTAGTCTAGAACAGCAACTAATTCAGCCATGTCCATGCACTTGTAAGCAAACTACTGCTACTAGTAGTCCAGAGCACGTTTGGAAGGAAATAAAAGAATCAACAGGATACATCTCAAAACCTAAATGGTCTTCCCCCACTATAAAATACAACACGCGTCTCCTACCAGAACAGTACAAAAATATCACTGCCAGTATACAAGAAATCACTAATTCCTTTCAGCCCACTTCCCCTTTTCAACACAACCCTCCAAACCTACCTCTACCAGCACTGTACTCTTTAGCTGAATATGCAGCAACATTCAATTGTAGATGTATCTCAGTAAAAGAAGTCATCACACTCCTAAAAATCCTTTTTGAAAGTCATCCAGTTACATCACACTTTCCTAAAAAAGAGCAACAGATAAACCCTTAACCTACATATATAATCTCTTCCTTATAAGGGTAGTACCTCCATTCATAAAACCCTCAGTCATAATTCTTCTGCCTAAAATGCCCTGTCCCAAAGCTGTAGACTTCAGACCTATCTCCACTGTCTGCCCACTTGCAAAACTATTTGAAAAAAATCATGTGCAAACAATAATGAAATGTATTAATAGCTATGGTTTGCTATCAGACAAATAAAGTGGCTTTAAAATACTTTCAGTACCACTACTGCCTTACTCACTGCAATTGACTCAGGGGCAGCTCGTGCTATAGGACTGCAGGACACAGCCCTCCCACCTAAAAAACAAATAAAAATAAAACAGAGAAACACAAAAACACTGTAAATTCCCGGAAGTGTGCGCATGCGCGCACGCTCTAAAATAGATGGGAACACTCAGTCTAGATAGGGGGAAAGGCATCTCAGCCCCAAGATGCCCAGCAGTCTGTGCGGTGATGATGTCACGAAATGGAGGCACTCTGGACTGCAGCAGCAGCAGGCTGGACCAGTCGCAGATTTGGACTGTTCAGGATGGACCAGTCGCGCAAGGAATGCTGGCAAAGGGACTATAGGCGGCAATGGGAGCAGTGGTAGTATTGTTGCCGCACAGCTACAGGTTCTCAGGTTTGATTCTTGGCTGGGGTGCCTTCTGTGTGGGGTCTGCATCTTTTCCCTGTGTTTGTGTGGGTTTGCTTTTGTGTCCTCCCATGTTACAAAGACATGTCTGCATTATTTCTTCCTGGGCCTCTGCTGAAAATTGTTTTTTTATTCCAAGTCAGACTGACCTGGTTAACAAATGTTAAATAAAATTGACAGGCATTTGAACTTCAGACTTCAGGTTTCTGAATGTTTAATTCCTTAGATATTTGATGGTGCAGTGGTAGCATTGTTACCTCACAGCTATAGGTTTTCTGGTTTGATTCTTGGCTGGGGTGCCTTCTGTGTAGAGTCTGCATCTCCTCCCTGTGTTTGTGGATTTGCTCTGGTGTCCTGCCATTTTGCAAAGACGTGTGTTTGCAGTATTTCTCCCTGGGCCTCTGCTGAAAATTGTTTTTGTTCCATCAGAAGTAAAATTGACAGGCATTTGAATTTCAGTTTTCATATTCTTCAGAAAATACATAGTAACACAACCTTTTATTCTAGCAATTTTCTAAGTTTATAAGATGAATATTGGAAATTTGTCCCGATTTTTGGGACTGTATTCCCCCATTATTGGCTTCATCCAGGTTTTTTGTGCTATGGTTGACAGCTATGGCAAGAACTGAATTCACTGAATATGTTTGAGGGCTGTATTCCCTCATTACTGGGTTTGTCCAGGTGTTTTGTGCTGAGAGGTTGACAGCTATGGTGAGAACTGAATTCTCTAAATGATAGCCATTTAAGTTTCAGTATTCCTTTCTTTCACAAAGCAGCTGATTTGGCGTAGTGGTATGTTGCTCTGTCTGTTTTGCACAGGGACCTTGGCAGTAAAATGTATGGTGGTAACGCAGCATTTTATTCTAGCAACTATCCAAGATTATACAAGAGATGCTTAATGTGTCTCTGGTTTTTGGGCTTTTGACCCCCCCAATAAATTTTGGCTTTTTCCAGATTTCTTGTGCTACGAAGTTGAGATGCAGTTGAGTATTGAGTAGATTTTACAAGGAGCTGAGAGCTGCAGGGAAAGAGAAGCTTAGTGCTGTTTATGCTGAGTCTGTTTGCATTGTTAATAGTACAACAGGTTGTGTATTTGCTTTTGATGCAGAAGACTATGGGTTCTACTCCCACAAGAGGTGGATGCTGCCGTACTGAGAATGTCCTCTTTGGTGAAGATACTAACTATGAGCTTGTTATCAGTTTGCCACCCATTTCCTATTGCAATATTACTAGCTTTTTTATCATTTTTAATGTAATATATGCAATTTATTCCTCAGGGGCAAAAGACACTTTATTTTTCGATAAAACCACGAAATATAAAGGTGTTTGCTAGCAGCAACCACTTCATTAGTTACAGATTTCTTTAGTGTGGAATTATTTAGATGACTTTTACTTCAGAGATTGTGCATATTTACTGATAATGGTGGACTGTAGAATTGTGCATATTTACTGGTAATGGTGGACTGTAGAAGTTTGAGTAGACTTTTATGATGGAAATGTTCTGAACTGGGCAGTTTTGTCATTATGGGTGCATGCATTTTGTTTCATTGTTTACTGGAAAAATGTTCAAAACAATAAATTTAAAACGCCCTCTAACAACTGTACTGTATTGTACAAGGAATATAATTTAGTACAATCAGGAAGGTGTATCAAAGAGCACATGTATGTTTCGTGTGCAAGTTGCCTATGATTTGAAAACAGCCCAAAATTAATCTTTATCTAACACTGGTAAAATGTATTTTCTTTGAATGTGGGTTTCAGTGCTGTTTCAATGAATGTAAGTTTTAAGGGCAGAGAAGTTTTAATGCTAAGTCTGTTTTCACTGTGAGACTGCATTGCTTTGTTTAGCAGATGTCTTGGTGTTTGTGCTGTAAAATGCAAAATAAAAATGAAGTCCAAAGCATCATAGAAGTAAAGCAGTATGCACATTAGTGTTTATGGTAAATGGAGTGAAATAGCCAAGCAATGGATCATTGGAATGGCTGCAGGGGGGGAGGCTCCATTTGACCATGATTTTGTGAGGGGGAAGGGTGGCAAACTCAGACAGCCCCAGCTGAACTATACCTCCCAACTGTCCAGATTTTCAAAGAATGAATAGATTTTTGCTTCTTATCTTTGGTTTGTTCCTCATAAAATGTGTGGTTTTCTGGCAAATCATTTAGGAATTAAGTCACTAAATAATGACAGTGAGTTTCAGACTTCATAACCTTCAGAAAAATGCATGCTAAAGTAAGACCTGTTATTCTATCAACTGTCTCAGTTTATACAAGAGCAATTTTTAGTACTGTTTATATGTTCCCCCAATATATTTGGCCTTGTCCAGATTTATTGCATTAACAGGTTGAGGGGTACATGCAAGTAAATTGCTTTATAGAATTAGGCATAGCCAAACTTCTCAACTGTCCCCGATTTTGGCTCAAAATGTTGCTCTTCCCCCTAATAATCCCTCCGCAAAATAGCAATTTTGGAAGAAAACATGGAGGGTTTACAGTTAAGAAATAACTGTAATAATCAAGAGTTATAGATTACTTTTATTTCAGAAATGCATGTAGATTATTTTATTTTGTCAGCTACTCATGTTAGCAGTACTAATATTAAAGGGTCCTGTTTGTGACAGGTTCCCAGCTCTGTTGTGCAGCTATTTTATATTTTTGCATCACATTTTTGGCCCATTTTTCATAAAATTGTGTTTTGTTTTGTTTTTTTTTTAGCAAATTAGTGACAAATCATTAAAGACTGAAGTTAGAAAATAATGACAGACATTGGAGTTTCAGATGTCATACCCTTCAGAAAATTCGTACTAATGCAAGGACCTATTGTATTATCTTTCTAAGTTTATAAGAGCAATATTTAAAAATTGTCCTTATTTTTGGTCCTTTGCCCCACTTCTATGTATGGCTTTGTCCAGTTTTCTTGCTCTGAAGTTGAGAGGTATGACAAATGTGTCAGGGCCATCACAGTCAGCGAGAGACATTTCAAATTGTGACATACTTGTTGCATCCCACTCCCCCATGTAGTGACTCTGGATGTGTCCAAGCAAGGCCCAAGGAGTAGTTATGCAGTGTAAATGTGCAGAGTATCCCCGTCCAAGGTAGACACAAGTACTTCAGGGGCTTTTCATCTGTCCTTGATTTTGCAGAATGGTCTGGTTTCTGTCATATTTTTGTACTGTCAATTTATGCTTATTACTCAAAGTGCCTGTTGCTCTGTGTTTAAGTAGCAGTGCTTTAATGACCATCAGGTAAGCTTGTCTGAAATCGTAAGATGCAAGTAAGCTTTAATAAGCATACTGTTAAAGAATTACCAGCATTGAAAGCCTTTCTGCTGTTGCCATGCAGAGAATACTTAACTAGATAATGTGCAAGCCTTGGGTATTGAAATGCATATGACAGTATTTGTAATAAAAAGGGCAGGATTACATTATTTTAAGAAGCTCATTACACTTGTTGGAGACTTCCAGTCATCTCTGCAGGCTTTACCCGTAAACAGAATGCCAATCGTGTGGTCCATAACCTGTACAGTAATCCTTTAAGCAATGTATCTTGAGCTTGTTTCTTGTTTGCTTTTCATTTTTTACTTTGATCATGTTTTCCCCATGAAACAGGTAGATTGTCAGGCAGCAGGTTTTTTTTGGATAAGAAACATTTTTACAAGTGGGGGCATCACAGAGATCGCTACTTTCAGCATGTTACTTGGTACTTTAATAAAGCTGAATATAAATTATAATTACAACTGCAGTGCAAGGAGAAGTGGTTTGAGTTGAGTGCTGCTTGTTTTTTCTTATACTTTATTTTGTCTGGCATTCCAGTAATGTATTTAAAAAGTAATTTATTTTTTATGCCTCACAACCTTTTATTTCCATCTAGATATTAAGTAAGCTGTCATGCAGCCAACGCATTGAAATATTTTTATTCTTCTACACTTCATTTTGTCTTGATTGGACTCTCATACTGATGGTTTGGCACCCAGGGCAGCATATTTAATTAGTTAGTTTTTGTGGTTTTGAGCATAGCTCTTCCCCTTTCTAGTTGGTCGCACCTCTTCTCATTGACCCTACTCATTCAGCTGTCTCCTGCAGCCCCCCTTTGATTTGAAGTCACCAGCCGCCACTGAATTGACTCAATTTTCATAACCAGTAATGGGTCTGGTCATTGTTGGGATATTTGTAATTATGACAAGGGCATTTGAAACCATTAATCACAGTTTTCTTCTGAAACTTAGCAAACTTATTATTGACCCCAACACTATCAAATTATTCCGAAATTACCTGAAAATAGGACTTTCCAAGTCGACACAGACCACTTCTGATCATTGCTTGATACCCTAAATATTGGAGATGACACAAGGTTCAGTTTTGGGTCTCATTCTGTTTTTATTATTTATTAGTAGTCTTACAGATGACTTCCCATTCCTTGATGTCATGCTATATGCAAATGACATCCTTCTATTACAAGCCAGTAAATGTCCCTCTGATCTCCAGAACAAACTACAGCAGTCTTTCTCTAAGCTATGGAAATAAGACAGCTGTAATCACCTTGTAATTAACCACACAAAACTAACATTATGGTATTTACAGCTGTTCAAAACCTTCCTCCTTTATATCTTAACATCACTGATAACCACATAATCATTTCCCTTATTTCTGAATAAAAATACTTAGGATGTTTTAATTTTTTTCAAATCATATCTACAAAACAAGTTATTTTGGACTCAGCAGTAAGGAACAGACTCCCACCTGCATTAAGAGACCTGGAATCTCTCACTTAGTTCAAAAAGGCCTTCTCCAAACACTTGCTCAACTTAAACTGTGCTACAGAATCTTATTTACTATCCCCTTCAAACATTCCATAAAATGGTAACTCAAGCAAGGAAACTGCAAGACCAGCTAAGCAAACAAAATATTTATTAATGGTCTACTTATTAATAGCTTCTTAGAGTATCCAGGTCCAGTAAGAGAGCAGGACAAAGCCTGTACTCTCACTCAGTAGCAAAATTATGGAATGCCCTATCCCCCTCTATTTCACAACTTGAATCCATAAAAACCTTCAAATTCACCCTAAAAAAAAAACTTCCTTACCAATCAAGCCTGTCATTGTGCGGAAAACTTTAGACTACCATAAACAAATTCTAAGACTTTGCTGAATAGTGCGACTCTTCTCAGTTACAAATAGTAATTTGTAAAGCCGTTGAAATCCTTTGACTTTTATCATTGTATTGTCTCTTTAACCATTATTAGGGTAAATCCTAAACTTCCTACATATTGAAGTGCATAATTGATCTGCTTATTATGAATGTATTTTCTGTTTGCCTATATGTAATGAATGCCATTAAGAATATTGTATTGTGTATATTAACAGCTATGTTATACAAAGCTTTCTGATGTGTTTACTATTAGTCCCTTAGAAATGTAGAGAAATCTATAAAAATGTACATAATTTGTTGCTCTGTTTTATTACTGTAACGTACCTCTCAAATGTATAGATTTTCCTAGAATGTCCAGATTTTTGCCTCATATTTGTAGTCTGTTTTTCATAAAACCGTGGTTTTCTGGCAAATTAGTGGCAATTCATTAAAGACAGAAGTTTGAAAACAATTACAGACATTTGAGTTTTAGGCTTAATATCCTTCAGAAAATTCATGCTAATGTGCAAAACCTGTTCTATCAACTTTTCTAAATTTGTAAGAGCAGTATTTAAAAATTGTCCCCATTTTTCTACCTTTGTCCCACTTTTACTAATGGCTTTGCCAAAATTTCTTGCTCTTAAGAGGTTGAGATGTATGTAACTGTAAGTAAACTTGTAAAAATCTTATCTTTGCAATTAGAGCTTTTCTCCCCAGACCTCCACTGAAAATGGGTTTCTGATCTAGTGGACTTTCCTGGTCAATAAATAAACTGTCTACATCACATGATCAAATCACATCATTCAAAAATTTAAAGGAGCAGTTATTTTCTAGTACTTCTCTTTAGTAAAGTCTTAGTGCTATAACCACCATTTAAGCCTGGGGGGTGATCAGCTCTAAATAATGAAATCCGTTTATGTTCAGCATTTTTCATCTTGGTATATATATCACCACATCTTGTACTGTCATTTAAAAAAAAAGTGTGATTTTACATTTGTTCTTAAATATTGCATACTGCTTGAATATTCACGTTTGGTTTTGTTTCTGTACTTTTGTTTTATGGCTGAAAAGTGCCTTTGGACCAGCCGATCTACCCAGTTACAGTGTAGATCTCAGAACTGATGACCTTCATGTCTTGGGACAACATTTGGTCTTAGACAAGGACTCTGCATCCCTTACTGTCCTTACACATTCATTTCTGAAAGTGATTTCTGAATTGCGCATGAAACAGTCTGTTCATTTCCCTGTTTTTATTTGCCATGGTTGAAAACGAGGAGGAGAGGTCTTCACAACTTGGATTTGCACCATTAGAATTACCACTTAGTTGCATTAGCTTTTGCCATCAGGTGTCCTGCTGTCTGTTGGAATATGATGTCATGAAATGCTAGTCCAGTAGAAGCATGAGTGCTTCCATTGCTTTCTTCAGGTATCCCTGCTGCAGACATTCGAGTTGTGGCTGTTCTGTCCACTGTGCACCCATTGTCCAGTCGTTTTGTTTGGAGCATTACTGTTTCTGAAGTGTCAAGTCATTGGTTTTCTTTTTGCTTGGTAGATATTTGTTTAGCACTAAAAGACCTGAAATATTTACAGCTAATTGTTTCTGTACCACAGGTTTTGACGGTCTGTATGTTCAGTCTGTAAGTTCAGTTTTCCAAAGTGACTTAATCTAAGCATAAAGTAGTGACCATGTCTTTGGGGGAAAATCACATTCTTACTAGTATGTGCAAGAAAAGAGATTTCCTTTTTTATGTTAGTGAGCGCATTAAATTTCAGAATTTTTTATTGTTCTTTCCATTTCTGAGAAAAGGAACAATCAGAGTAATATTTGGCAAAAGTATAGTATTAATTTGAATGTTTAAATGAACATTATTGATATAATAAAGTGCAGATTTGGGCCTTTAGCACAGAAATCACTAACAAATATATGTCTGTTTAACAAAATGTTGTGTTTAACTGAGCAGATAAGACACGAATCTGGCAAAATCGTACAAGTATCCATTTATTTGGAATCCCATATCTTCATCTTGCATCCTTTGCAAGCTGTTGTGTGCCATGGAGCTGGTTCATTGGTGCTGATTTGTTATTCATAGAGTAAGATGGTACTGCAAATCTGTTGCTGTTGAAATTTTTTACATAAAACCATTTCTGCACAATAATTTCTATCCATTGCTTACTTCTGTGCTTATGTTATAGATCCGCACGATTGCTATCATAGCTGAAGGTATTCCAGAAGCTCTGACTAGAAGGCTTATCAAGATGGCAGATGAGAAAGGCGTCACCATCATTGGACCAGCAACTGTAAGAAACATAATTTAATTTCTGATATGCTATTTGATTTCTTTCACTATGACCATGTTACTTGGTTTATACTATCATGAAAATAATTCTGAGGATTTTGTACATTGATGTAGGTGCATCTTGTGGCAGACAGTGAATACTGCCACAAGATAAAATAAAGTGCACTAGCATTAGTAACTGCACTGACATTGCTAACTGTTGTTTCTTAATAGAATGTTTTTAAGGAGGTGGAGTTGTCATTTAAACTTCTTGAAATGCTTCAAACAGTCGTGGACATTTTTAAGCACACAGTGAGCCATTGGGACTGTATTCCCAAGCTTTGTTACTTGTATAATTGGTGTTTACTCCGAGTCATTATGCCTGCTGCTTTATGGTTTGTGTTTTTGAATATGCACTAAACAAAGTACGCTGTAGTCTTCACTAACAGTGCACGAGTGTGATCCTTACTATAAGGGTATCCTGCCAAGGGTTAGCTGTACATCTGGCCAACATACTAGAGCCTACCCTAGGTCCTTCCATGTGCTGTACGTCAGACGTGTCCTATGTCCAAAATGTAAGGCACATAAGTGACATATGAGTGCAAAACAGAACCTCTCCAAATGCAGCATTTTGTTTTCAGTTTATAGGTCGTATGACTAGGTGCAGATACTGAGCCTTGGTCAAATAAGTTCCACATTCCTTTTTCTTTTAGCTCTGTTTATTGTAGGTACATGTCATCCAGAAAGAGGAAATGTGATTTTGTGAGGCAGATTCCATATAAGGATGGTCACAATAAATGCCTCTTTTTGTTTAGGTGCAGAACACAGTTTTAAAAAGTGTTCTATTTGCCAAGCCTTCATTCCTTAGGCCTTGCACAGATGTCCTCTCTCCTGGTGTATCTTGAAATTCCACTTCTTACTCAAGATACCGTGGTTTCTGAATCTCCCTGCTCAGATATGCATCCTCCTTTCAAGAAGAGGAAGTAGAAGAAATTAAAACCAGAAACTTCTGCTGTCCAGCCCCTGCTAGACATCTCCATTTGTCTGATGAAGAGACTATGGACCATCCTGTTTCTTCACCAGCTATTTCTGTCTTGACCTTGTTGGCCAGTATGGGGCAGGCTTGTTCACACATCTGCTTGGGCTGAGCTGACATCGTCAAAGATGAGAAGGGGGAACAGTGGCTGGTGATTTTGGAAAGGCCTGCAAGGGGGGGGGGGTCTATGGATTTTTGTCTGAGCAGAACTCTGACATTCTTTAGTAGAGGTGTGCCAGGGCTTGGAGCCTCTGTGGTTTGGCAAGGCAGACATTCCTGTTTTTATGTGTATATATATATATATATATATATATATATATATGTATGTATGTATATATATATATATATATATATATATATATATATATATATATATGTATATATATATATATATATATATGTATATATATATATATGTATATATATGTATATATATGTATATATATATATATATATATATATGTATATATATATATATATATATATATATATATATATGTATATATATGTATATATATATATGTATATGTATATATGTGTATATATATATATATGTATATATATATATATATGTATATATATATATATATATATATATATATGTATATATGTATATATATATATGTATATATATGTATATGTGTATATATGTATATGTGTATATATGTATATATATATATGTATATATATATATATATATATATATATATATATATATATATATATATATATATATATGAAGAAATAAAGTACTGAAACTGCTACACTTTTTAAAAAAACTAAACACTGTTCCACAGTACTAGACCCTTTGTGGGGGCCTTCTTGTATGGAAAAAGCGACGCAGACACCAGGAAAGTTTGATTTGAGCGCTTTCGTTCGCACTTTTATTGTAAAGTACAAGAACTTCTTCAGAAATCAAAACAAGTGCATTCCTTCAGGCAATAAATACATTAAGTGATGTCATGTATGACCTCAGGTGTGGGCAGGTACTAGTGTAGGCAGGTGCCTGTAGGTAGGAGGGGCCTGCTTATGTTACCTGATCCACTTGAGTATGCATTTGATATTAAGACTACCATTAAGCCCTGGGTAATTGTCAGCCCCTAGCCTAATTTGCCACTTTAGTTCTCTGACTTCAAGTGGGGTGCTGGAGTCTTCACCAAAACTAGGGGCACTTTCAAGTACTAGGAAGTGGAACCTTGCTGGTTTGATGCAGTGCGTTGCATGTTTGGCCAGGGCATTGTTGTGGTCCTCTCTCCTGATGGCTTGATAGTGTTCTTTTACCCTGTCGCTGAGTTTTCTGGTAGTCATGCCAATGTAGAAGCACTGGCAGTGCGTGCATCTGCTGAGATACACCACCTGGGTGGAGTTGCAGTCAAATTGCCCTTGCGGGTAGATGGGACTGCTGTTCCCTATCTTAACTGGGGCTTCTGTGCAAATGTATTGACAGCATATACACTGCCCGCAGGGTAGGGTCCCTATGGGTCTGTCGTGTCTCTGCTGTGTGTCTCTCTTCCTTTCAAATAGGGTTTTGAGAGAGTGGCACTTTTTATGGGTAAAAATCGGGTTGGTCCCTAATGACTTGCAGAGGTCAGTGTTGCAGGTCAGGATGTCCCAGTTTAGTGCCAGGGTGTCCCTGATTTTGGTGCTGTCAGTGGAGATAGGGATAGGGAACCTTGGTTGAGGTTCTTCTTTGGACATCTTCTTTTCGAACTTCCCGTAAATCAGGATGGGCTGGTGCCTGGAGTGTCTGTGTTCATTTACCTCCCGGGCTATTTTGTTGACCAGTCCCTTGGGGTAGTTCTTGTCCAGGAACATTTGTTTCAGTTGTAGGCTCATGGTGTGGAATTGAGCATCGTTGCTAACAATTCTGCTGAGTCTCACAAACTGTCCCTTGATTACATTTTTCTTCATGAAGTTGGGGTGTAAACTTCTGTAGTCAAGGAGGTTGTTCCTGTGGGTAGGTTTTCTATATAGGTTAGAGGAAAAGGTCCTGTTATCAGGGTTGAAGCTGAGCGAGATGTCCAGGAAATTGACCTGGGTGCCTTTGTCTCCTATGGTGAAACTTAGGAAAGGAATACTGCTCATGACTTCTCCTAGGAAGACATTAAGTTCCTGGGGTGTGCCCTTCCAAAGGAAGAAGAGGTCGTCAATGTACCTCTTGTACAGGTGGACCTTGTTGAACCCTTCCATGTGGGTAAGGGTGTCTTCTTCCCAGGCGCAGAGTACCAAGTTGGCATAGGCAGGGGCAACTTTCGCTCCCATGGCCACTCCTTTTACCTGTTTGTATATGGTGTCCCCGAACTCGAAAAAGTTGTTGTTCAGGACCAATTTCAGAAGTGTACATAGGGTGTCAGCCCTTTGAGGTGTTACACTTCGGTGGGTCACTAGGTATTTTTTGACCAGTTGTAATCCTTCTTTGTGAGGGATGCTTGGGTACAGGGCGGTTATGTCCAGGGTGACAAGTAGGAAAGTATTGTCTTGTGTTTCTTTTTGGATCATGTGGATCTCTTTGAGGAACTCCCAGGAGTCTTTGAGGTAGTACTTGGAAGTTTGGACTATTGGGTTAAAGTAGAAGTCCAGCAGCTCAGAAACATACTCAGTTTTGGTCTTTTTGGAAGAGACTATATGTCTCATAGGAGGGTCCTGTTGGTTTTTGTGGATCTTTGGGATCCCAAACAGACGCCCTACTGTGGGTGAATCCACGGACATGAAATCAAGTTCCTCTTCAGTGATTTCCTGTCTGTATGCTAGTAGCATAAGTGTGGAGTCAATGTTTCTGAAACTCTGTAATACTGCCTCTTTGGGGACTGTGAGATAGCTTTGTTTGTCCTCTAGGACCTTTTGCATTTTGGTGTTGTAGTCGGCTTCGGTCATGACTACCACACCTGCTCCTTTGTCTGCTTTGAGAATTCTAATTTGGTCATTGTGGGTGAGAAGCTTGAGTGCTTCTTTCTCACTGTGGGATATATTTGGGTGCTGCTTGGGAGGTTTTTTGTTTAACAGAGTTCTGATTTCTGATTCACACACTTTCGCAAACACACTGATGTGTGTGTTGAGTGTGGGGTTGATGGTACTCTTCCTTCTTAGTACAGGTGGGCCAGATTGGCTGTCCTGACTAGATTGGGTCGAGTCAGTGTCATCCTCTGAGCAGGGGGCTGTTGCTGGCGGCCTCGGGGCGGGCTTCTGTCTCTGTAATATCCCTTGGGACCTGTCTGGTGGTGGTGGGGATGGTGGGGGGGGGGACTGCGGAGGTGGAACCCTCGTGGTGGGGTGCTGCCGTCCACTTTCCCTTAACGCGCTGGTCGAGGCAGTGGACGCTGTGGCGACCTACATCCAGTTGGTGACTTCTACAGCTCCTGCCTATCTGGTCTGGGGGGCCGGGCCTGCCTGGCTTCTCTATACAGCTGGCTGTAGGCCTTGGTGGTTCGGGCGGTGCTGTAAAGAGGTGGGAGGCTTTGCTTGTGCTAGGTACAGGGCTACCGGCCTCCCTCTTATTGGGGCGCATGCACTTTTGGGTTTCTAGGCTAGTAGGTGTGGAGCAGGGTAGGTACCCTACTTTTGTGGTCTTGTAGACCCCTACATTATCCTGCATGCTAGTGGGTTGGTCAGTTATTATATCATCTGGACTTGCAGTACTCTCAGTGGGGCGACTCTGCTTTTCGCTGGGGTACTTTGTATTAGGCCTCTGGTTGCTGTGCTCTGCATTGTGGTTGACAGTCTGGATGCGAGTATGGTGCTGAGAATCATGCTTAGAGTTCCCTGGATAGATATTTACATTTGTATTGTGGCATGCATTCACATAGGCAGAGTTGAAATTTACATTGCAGAAAGCATCTCTTCTTACATACGCAGGTTTTACTGTCTTAGATCTGCCTGAGTCTTCTTTTTCACTGCTGCATATACATTTTACACTAAGGTCATGGCTGAAACCATTGGCTTTGGGCATATTGCTGTACGCCAAGGGTAAGGCGCCAGCAGGCTTTATTGTGCCGCAGCCAGGTTCTTCTGTACAGGTCCTAGTGCTACCCGCTGTGTTCTTTGTATCGTAGGATACGCTACACAACTTGTTTGCACTCGCCTGTGTTTTGATAACATTAGTACTATTATTTGTGCAATTTGCATTAGACATACTAACATCATAGACACTTGTACAGTGGTAGTGCTTGTGTAAAACTTTATTGTCGTTCAAATCACCTTTGTTGCTACCGCTAGTGGGGTTTTGGGTGGAACTTGCCTGTTTTACGCTGTGGTGTACAGGCTTGTTGGTCACGTTTGTGTCTGTACGGCAGTTATAGCTGCCAGTAGACTCTGTGCGGCAGTTGCGGCTTACATTATTTATTACAGACCCGCAGTTGGATCTACAGTTAGAGCTCACGTTGCTCTCTTTCTTTTTATTGCAGTAGTGGCTAAACTTGCAAACATTGTTAACATTGCTAAAGTCAGAGCAGCTTATATATGTATGTGTATATATATATATATATATATATATATATATATATATATTTATATATATTTGTATATATATATATATATATATATATATATATATATATATATGTGTATATATATATATATATATATATATATGTATGTGGATATATATATATATATATATATATATATATATATATATATATATATGTATATATATATATATATATATATATATATATATATATATATATATATATATATATATATATATATATATATGTGTATATATATATATATATATATATATATATATATATATATATATATATATGTATATATATATATATATATGTATGTATATATATATGTATGTGTATATATATATATATATATATATATGTGTATATATATATATATATATATATATGTATGTGTATATATATGAAAATAGTACTGTCTACACTTTTAAAACTAAACACTTTGTACTAGACCCTTTGTGGGGGCCTTCTTGTATAGCGACGCACCAGGAAAGTTTGATTTGGCGCTTTTAGTTCGTTTATTGTGTACAGAACTTCTTCAAAATCAAAACAAGTGCATTCCTTCAGGCAATAAATACATTGTGATGTCATGTGACCTCAGGTGTGGGCAGGTACTGTGTAGTGCCTGTATACCTGCCATTACCTGATCCACTTGAGTGCATTTGATATTAAGACTATTAAGCCCTGGGTGTGTCAGTAGCCTAATTTGCCACTTTAGTTCTCTGACTTAAGTGGGGTGCTGGAGTCTCACAAAACTGGGCACTTTCAAGTACTAGGAAGTTGAACCTGGCTGGTTTTTTGCAGTGTGTTGCATGTTTGGCCAGGGCATTGTTGGGGTCCGAGCGTCTGATCGCTTGGTAGTGTTCTTTGACCCTGTCGCTGAGTTTTCTGGTGGTCATGCCAATGTAAAAGCATTGGCAGTTGCATCTGCAATACCACCTGGGTGGGTTAGTCAAATTGTTATATAGATGGGACTGCTGTTCCCTATCTTAACTAAATCTGTGCAAATGTATTGACAGCATATACACTGGCAGTAGGGTCCCTATGGGTCTGTCGTGTCTCAGCTGTGTGTCTCTCTTCCTTTCAGGGTTTTGAGAGTGGTTTTATAAAAATATTTGGTCTAATGACTTGCAGAGGTCAGTGTTGCAGGTCAGGATGTCCCAGTTTAATGCCAGGGTGTCCCATTTTGGTGCTGTCAGTGGAGATAGGGATAAACCTTGGTTGAGGTTCTTCTTTGGACATCTTCTTTTGAACTTCCGTAAATCAGGATGCTGTGCCTTGTCTGTGTTCATTTCCTAATGTACAGATCCCTTGGGGTAGTTCTTATCCAGGAACAATTGTTTGAGTTGTAGGCTCATAGTGCTGAATTGAGCATTTGCTAACAATTCTGCTGAGTCTATAAACTGTCATGATTATTTTTCTTCATGAAGTTGTGTAAACTTCTGTAGTCAAGGTTGTTCCTGTGGGTAGGTTTATATAGGTTAGAGGAAGGTCCTGTTGTCATTGAAGCTGAGTGTAATGTCAAGGAAGTTGACCTTGCTGCCTCTATCTCCTATGGTGAAGCTAAGGAAAGGAATACTGTTCATGACTTCTCTAGGAGACATTAGTTCCTGGGGTGTGCCCTTAAAAGATCGTAATGTGCCTCTTGTACAGGTGGACCTTGATGAATTCCATGTTAATGTCTTCTTCAGGCGCATACAAGTTGGCATCAGGGGCAACTTGCTCCCATGGCCACTCCTTTTACCTGTTTATATGGTGTCCCAGACTCAAAAAAGTTGTTCTTTAGGACCAATTTCAGAAGTGTGCATGTCAGCCCTTTGAGGTCTGCCATTTCCTCTATATTTTTTGACCAGTTGTAATCCTTCTTTATGAGGGATGCTTGGGTACAAGTTATGTAGGGTGACAAGTAAAATATTGTCTTGTGTTTCTTTTTGGATCATGTGGATCTCTGAGAAACTAGAGTCTTGAGGTAGTGCAGAGTTTGGACTATTGGGTTAAAGTAGAAGTAGCAACTCAGAAACATATCAGTTTTGGTCTTTTGGAAGAGACTATATGTCTCATAATCTGTTGGTTTGTGGATCTTTGGGATCCCAAACAGGCCTTCACTGTGGGTGAATCCAGGACATGAAATCAAGTTCCTCTTCAGTGATTTCCTGTCTGTATGCTATATATAATGTGGAGTCAATGTTTCTGAAGCTCTGTAATACTGCCTCTTTGGGGACTGTGAGATATGTTTGTCCTCTGGGACCTTTTGCAGGTGTTGTGATGGCGGTCATGCCACCTGCTCCTTGTCTGCTTTAATTTAATTTGGTCATTGTGGGTGAGAAGCTTGAGTGCTTCTTTCTCACTGTGGGATATATTTATGCTGCTTGGGATTTTGTTTAACAGAGTTCTGATTTCTGATTCACACACACTTTAAACACACATGTGTGTGTTGATGTGTTGATGGTCTCTTCCTTCTTAGTACAGGTGGGCCAGATTGGCTCCTGACTAGATTGGGTCATAGTGTCCTCACAGCACTGGTGCCTTTCTGCTCTGTAATATCCCTTGGGACCTGTCTGGTGGTGGTATTATGCTAACCTGTGGTATGCTGCCGTACATTTAACCTAGACACTTAGCTTAAAATAAAAAACAAAGTATATATATATATATGCGCTCGAGGGTGTAATACAGTTTGTGTCAGTTCCTGTGCTTGCATGAGCCATGAACCCTAAACATCGGAAAGGTTGGTGATTGTATGAAATTCCCTGTGCTTGTACAAAGGCTAGCCCTTGGTCACTATTATCTATAATAATGGTACTGTCGATTTGGCAATCTATGCCCATATGGGCCTTGTGAAACTTTGAACTTAAATGAGCAAAATGCCGGGTGGAAACTTGCTAAAAATGGTTTTCAGCTTAAAGTTAGCCCATTATCGTCGCATTGCCGAAATAACCTGGGTGCAGCATCAGTATAGGCTTTGCTTATATATTTGCAGCTACCGTAATTTGTGTACATAATGCAAGGCTACATGGTAAGGCTATACCCAGGGGACCTCCCTATTCTACCATATTGGAATAGTGACTTGGTGGGCCTAGAATGTGACACATTCCCTTTTTTTGGGTTTCTACGCCCACCACAGAATCGGAAGACAAACAAGGGTGTGCATACGGCAATACCTAGGTGCAAGCCCTACTCTTTTGTGGAGGGTCTCTGCGTCCATGAACCCCACTTTATCGTATTTATCTACCTTCATTAAAGCTATAGAAGATGCTAATGGCGGTATTCACTGCAGGAGTGATTAATTATGGATCACATCTGGACTTGCTAGGCATAGTTTCTGCATGTAAAGAAACATTTGACAAAATTGACCCATGAAACTCCCTTTTTTGTACATGCAGGGAATGGAATCAGAATTGTTGCACTGTAATGTTTTGTATGTACGAGCCTTATGACGGATTGAGGCCACTGTGCATATCTCGAGGACAGATTTGTTCAGAGATTGACAGTCCCGTCCGGACCATGGTCGACAGTATTTGGTTGACCTGAAGCAGCGACCAACCTCGAATGAACCGTTGAAAGTGACTGTTCCCTCTGGCATGTTGACCATCATTTAAGACCCCACGGCATCTAAACTGGTATATGGTTGAGCACCGTAAACGGGATGGGGTTCGACGCAGTAAAAGCTTATCCCGTAAGTGTGTAGTACCCAAATTCAATAGCAAATGCCTGACAGGGTAATAATGGCTATCTGGCTTCTCTGCTACCTAAGGTGTGTGGAGGCCATGAGGTGTTAGCTGGTGTTCCTTTTAACGCCATACTGGCCTCGTGAGGGTGCGGTTCTATTTTCACTTCGCTTATGCGCCGCATGTATGTACACGGCATGTGTGGTTACCGCAGGCCTTGTTAAAAGGTCGCTGTGTGCAGTGTGAAATCCAAATCAAAAGGCCTAATTGGGCATTAGCGCATATTCACGCAGCAGCAAGGTGAGAGGTTTCAAAGGAGGCCATGGGCCCATGAGCCAGGGGTTTTTAGCTATGCACAATTGTCAGCCAGACGGCAAAGTGGTTGGTGCTTTAAGGCATGTTTAGGCAGCGGTCCATAAATGATTGCTTTACGCCTTTGTTTTGTAATTGTTAACGGCTTTTCGTGCAGCCCCGAAGTGGACGATACAGTGCGCTGTTACACAAAAACTGTTAATTTTGCACTATACGCGATCTTGTGATACATATTAATAACTCAAGTGGCCGATTAGCTACGTAATATATACTTATGGCTAACCTAAGGGTAGTTGAGCCACCCCTATATTTCCTGTTGAAACGACATTATGTGCGTAAAGGTCTTATCTAGGTAAACGTGAAAAGGCGTATAGCTGCAACTGAGTTTAAGGTTAAGTGCAAAATTATGAAATGTAAAAAAACTTTATTATAATTGGAGGGTTCAATGAATCCCCTTTAGAGATTGTCGACTATTAAAAAAACCCGAATACTTAGAGTTTTTGGTGTGAAGATAAGTTACTTAGTGCACAGCGATCTGTTTTTTGTAAAAGGCCTGCAACATCCAGGTTGATCACATCCCAGAGCTTTGTCATTAGGCGGTCCCGCGTAACTAGGCCTCACTAGTTGCAACCAGATAGCACACATCCCGTGTTAATATCTACAATGCACATGTAACCAGAATTAGGGAAAAGACTTAACCTGGGTTTTAAAGGCTGTGCACTGGTTATTGAGCTCAGACGAGGGCATCCTGATAACACGCCCTGAGTTGTGCATTGGACAGGACATCTTCTAGCTCACGGTTAATGGAGGGTCCCATAGCGCAGTTAGGTAAAATTTCACCAAGATGTAAAGGCCACTTTTTCCAAATCTAAATTTAAACAAGTAATAGTTAGTGCTGACCAAAGTGCAGTTAAGAAATGGCCGTTCAGGGCGGTAAAAACTTTTTAATTGCAGAACGTCTGCTGCATCTTGAGGTAGCACATGCCTGAGATGTATGTACAATGGCATCCGCATTGTTGCCAAAAGCCACAGTTGTTTGGGTATACTATGCTTTGGGAGAGGTGCATCCATGACTCCCCACCTCCACCCTGCACTAGCGTCATCCCCAGTCAGTGGGAGTCGGGCACTATGTGCATACTATAGAAACAAAGTCAGTTAGACTGGTTGTTCAGCTGTAGTTACACCATATTTTATGTAAAAACTCCTTGGGTCCCCTACAAGTCCTATGGATATGCATAAAGCTAGCCATGTCCCCGCAATAAGCACAAAAATGTATCCTGTATGACTGAATCTGACAATGCTACCCGTTGCACCCCTGAGCCTAGTGACTAGCAAACCTCGACTTGAGGGACCATGCATCTTCAATGGCCATGAAATGCCTCCGCTACTGATAATCTGTTTACCCCAGCCTGACATCACAGTACATGCAGCACATGCGTAGCATACATGTATACAATGGTGTTCAAATTAGTATAGTAATTAAAATGTACGACATCAGCATGATAATTTTACTCCAAACCAAACTGTATGTACTTGCAATACATGCCTATAAAAGGTGGTGAATAGTGCATGACCCTGATCAGGCTGAGGGCTCGACTGAGCCTCCTTCCATATAGGGGATATGTGTATACAATCAGACTAGATAGTATCTCTGCAGTGGGTCATCCCATGGATCTATGCCTGACCTGTATGTGCGTCAATTTAATTTAGGTTTATTTAGGATGCATGATGCCATGTGCACCTATCCATCACTAGGTGCATATTACATACCATGCCTAGCTGGAGCAGGAATGGTCCATCTCCAGCCTATGTAGGTTAGCTAGCCTACCTGCACTGAGGGGTATGTCTGTAATAATCCCCAGCGGTGCATGGAGTATGTAATGTTAGTAGTGCAATAATAGACATATGACTGTACACACACACCTGACCCGTACTGCCGCCGCCATCGGCCATCCCATCAGTCATGTGATCCCATTGTGGCGACCCCTAAGCCTATCAGGTTCACCTCCACTGCAAATGATCTACGCTAGCTAATGTTCCACAACAAACTCCGGTCCAGATATGTATGTGTCAGTGCACACACACTATAGTGATAGGTGTTAATCCATATTCCCATCGATCAGACATTTGAACCTGTGTATCACTACGTAAGGTGGAGTGCCACGGTATCCAGCCTCAGTAGGTGCACACACCGTGCGATGACGTCATATCCATAGTTCCGAAATGCCCTGTATCACGGGTGACGTGCATGGAAACCCTGAGCAGCCTGCCATCAGCCTAACCGCGTAAACCCTACAACCTTGGTTGCTCCTTAAAAATGCCTGTCCAGTCAGACACTCCAGATAGATGTGCCCTGCAATGCCTCAGTGCCTCAACAGCATGATCAACAGCATAGCTACAGATGATCAGTGTCGATCAATACGTAAAGCATACAGAAACTAAAGACTCAGAATCCGTCAAATGAATACGTGCATGCCACTCCCCTAAGTTGACCCTGCCTGAATGCAACCCATGAACCAATCGTTGCAACTCAGCACTGTCAAGTCAGCTGTAGTAAAGTAGTCAAAGAATAAGATGAATGAATGCAAATCTGTGAATGCCTAAGATAACAGCTAAGTCCAGTAGCTGTACAAGACTCAGATCAAGATAATCCAAAGCTGATCAGACTAAAGTCCACCAGCATGAAATAAGCCTAAGTAACAGCCTCAGAATGCACTGTGACTGCCTCGCCACTCCAGCCTCCAGCATGATGACCCACCTAGTAGTAAGCTGCCCACTCAGCCTCCAGTACAACAGACTACAAGCCAAACTCCACGTGAATAAAGAAAATGATGCATAAGCTAAAAGAATAGATAATGCCAAAAAAAAAGCTCAAGAAAAAAACGTTTATTCCAGCATCCCACAGTAGAATGCCAATGCCACCTGTCAAGAATGATGTAAGCAATCACGCCTGAATCAGCAATCAACAGATTCGCCAATAAAGATGAATCGATGCACTCAGGTTCCAAGCGCCATGAGGGACACAAAAATATAGCTCGTAACCCCCCAGATTGCACAGGTGCCAATCAGTGGCTTATACAATAGTTGGTATCAAGTAGTAAACATGATCGTCGACCTGCTGTACATCAGTAATACCGATTTTTCAGCACAAAAAAAGTCTTTCAGGGGATCACCCATCCAGCTGCATCAGCATCCCAGTGTGAAAACTCGTGAAAAAGTGTTTAAAAACTATTGCACCGAAAGATCAGTGTCGCTGCATGACTTGTTGGAACAAAAATGAGGGCCAATTGAAATGCAATAGGTTTTAACTAAAAGCTGTTGCTCTATCAATGCTGGTCAGGTTATGCACACGGGTGGGCCAATTTTTGCCACTCATAGAATGATGTAGATCGCCTGCATAGCCCATCCCACACAGACCTCAGTGGTAGCTCTAAAAAGTCTGGGACAGAGAAATTCAGATGCAACATTGCTAGCCCAGGATAATTAGAATCTGCTCCACCTTAGGTGCATAGGGCTCACTGGTTGGTAAACAAGTAACACCTGCATCGGGCCATCGAGAATTGGGGGTTTTCACCCCTATAGCATTTACCTGTGGGTGTTATCTATCGAATTCAAACATGCCCTTACCATATATATATATATGACTTCCTCCCGCATGCAAATACTGGCCTAAACCAGCTGTTTGCCGGCCTTTATCTCGCATCACACCACAGTCATGATGACCTAGTGCCACCATACCAGTCGTGGAAACCAATGACTGCTCAAAGCAATGATCCCGACTGACAAATAGAAACTAAGCTGACCATAACAACGTAGACTGCACCCTAGCAACTAGTCAGATGGTGAAAACACCCAAGTAAGAACACCTTAATGGTAGATTGCCAAAATCCAAAGCCCACCTGCCTGTAGTCGAATGTTTCAGCATCACAACAAAATGCCTGAATAGAACATGCATACAAAGTGCATAGTCCTGATGACATGAATGACTGATGCAATAAGACAATGCATGAACTGAATGCTGACTACAGTAGATAGACTGTTAACTGTTGTCCTGCCACAACTACGCATAAGAAAAAAATGCTCCTGTGCACTAAAGAATTCAAAACACAAAAGTAAGATGCATCGCTGCCAAATGTCAGCAAATAAAAGCCACCTAAGCTAGACACATCACGATGAACTAACCACGCCACACCAATAAGTAGAATGGGTAGCAATGAGACTGCTTACCTGAATCAAAAGCACCACTGTGTTGATAGGAAGCATTGGGACTACTAAGAAGTATGCCACCAACCTGACTGCTACCAACGAAAATCCGCCTAGAAAACTCCCGGGAGATCCAGCGATGTTTCAGGGAACCCACGAAGTACTTCCCCCTATGTTATCAGCGTTATCCAGCATACCAAGCTCCAAGATGACCTAGATGGCAAGCCTGTTTAGGGCTTCATTACCCCTGTAATGCAATGAATACTAGCTGCCATACAGATACTTTGGCAAAACCCTATATGGATTCCCATCGGTCCCCATAGTGGTTTTTGCCAAATGTCAACTTCAGTGGTTAAAAGTGGGCAGCAGAAAGAGATTTTCTCGGGCACCCCAAATTTGAATAGCACATAGTGGTGCCGTGAGGGCATAAAAAGCGCCATACATTCGGACACCCTAGTGAGGGTGCGGTTAGTCAATCGCCCTGGATGTACAAGTGGTGTACAGGGGGGCGGGATGGTTATAGCGGGTACGAGTTTGATTGAACGTAATGCACCAGTGATCACCAATAGAGGGAACAATCGATGCTTAGAATAGCGTGGTGTTGGCTTATGAAGCCTAGTGGCACTGTTCGTAATAAATACGCGTTGAGCTCTAGATGGATAATCGATTTTCCAGGCCCATATATATAGCTAACCTGAGTCCATTTACACACACACACACATGGGGTGGTACACTCACTGGAGGTGCATGTAAAACTTTTATATAAGCTTTTTGTAAGCCTTGCCGTGTGTAGATATGACTATACTCGAGGCAGGGCACTAGATTGCACTAGGCAATCATTCCAGTGCAGAGGTGAACTGACAATGGTATGCATCTTAGTGCACTCCCTCTCCTAGTATTATAGCTGCGTGTAGCTACCTGGATGAGCTCACTAGCTGATCCTACCCATATTAGTGGCATTGGTGTTACGAAATACTAGCTAGCTCCCCAGGCACTGAGTCAGCTCCAGGCTGTACCGTGAATAGAAATGTGGGCATCCTGAACAATCAACTTGGAGGGGGCCATTGCAAAAATGATAGCCTAGGAACCCAGGGTTGATACCTGAATTGGTGTCTTATCGATGTTTGAAGTATGTTCATAGAGAACAGCATTGGCAGTGCCAATAATTTACATGTGTGTATTAGTGAGGCGAGTCACGCATTTTATAGGACAATGCACTAGCACTAGATACGACCAGGGGAATCATAGCGGCCATTTTATTCCTACAATGGAGAAAAACATATTCCATGTCCACCTGGAGCTACAGCTATGTGTAGGTGCATGAGTCGAGGTCAATGTGTTACCCAATGCATCTAGTTGCATATAAATAACCTGGCAGGGCAGATTCTGAATTATGGGAAATCTCCAGTCAGGGACCAGCCAGAGGATGGCATGGTGCTATTAATAAGCCGGCGTAATAATTGACATGCATAACGTGCATATATCCGAGGTGGAGGTAGGCACCTGCATGAGGCACCAGTTGCGGAACATACCTGGCACTGGCATCGAAACCTGCATTTCCTTTTGTGTTCTGCACCCTATTACCACCGACTTTATAGAATTACAGAGCCACTATACCTGCAAATCTCCTTGCTAGGTGACATGCAAGCGACCTGGTAAACACCTAATGTGCTGAATCAACACTTACATATATTTCCAGGTACTGACATGGAAGCCAGCCGGATGATCTGCGAACTGCATACCCCAAGTGGCGTTGATCAGAATGACACCATGTGTATACAGGGATGTTTTCATAGAAGAACGCCTAATATGATACAGAAACTGCTAAACAAATCGAATAACAACCCCTCATGTATGCCCCATACACAAGACTGGCTACTTAGTTGCCACCCTCATATAAGCCTTGGTAGTAAGGATTATGAAAGGTTGCACATCAAGCCTGCCCTCCAACGTCAAGAACTCAGCTCGAACCACCACACCTCGACTCAGCATGCAGGTACTTAAAGAGTACCAAATGGAACTATGCCTGCATGCATGATATTATACGCACCACCTGCTAGCTGTGCATAAGCAATGCATGAACCCTAAAAATACCCCCACGAAACACTGCTGCAACATGAACTGAATGACCCACTCAGCCCTTCGTGAAATGCATCGACTCAAAGTCACCACAGCATGCCTGCATAGGTATGGCGTCAGCTCAGTCGAACCATTCAGACCTCACTGATAAATACACAAAGCACCTCAGAATAAGATACGCTGAATATAAGGCGTAAGCCTACAAGTTTTAGTCCAATCGACATACTATTCTGTACACTCCGCTGTTTATCTTGGAGTCACACTCTGTTGAATAGATGCATGTGAATGCACATAGTATATCCACAAACACACCACATGAACCATCAGTATGTAACTAAAAATGATTACCCAAATTGTGTGATCAAAGGATGTCTAACAGTCCTTAAAATGTTGTGAAAAAACAAAAATATGGGATATAGTGAAACATGTTTAAAAGCTGCATGAGGCCTGTATTCCATGCCTAATAAATTGGGGTAGTACATGCACCTAGTATTACACCTCATCCACTGTATAGCCCACTGCTTGTATAGTGATGATGCATCAGGTATAGCCCGGTACCCTCCAGTAGGTAGCTATATTTTATTGTTAAAATGCCCACACACCTCAAGTGGAACCGATAGTTGTAGATAGCTTCCTAGGAATGGGTCAGTATAGTCCCATACTCACTAGTATGACTGGGATATATAAATTAGCTGCATTTAAAATTGCCGTATAAAATATGTGTTATATCTTACCTGTTGGTAATGGTATACATGTATGGGTCCATCCCCACTACTTGCCTCCAATGTGTATATGCATGTGTGTGTATGGATATATATAATATCCAGACTAGTCATGGGGCCTAGCCTGTGCAGTGATATATGTGTAGCCCTGCGGGCTATATATGCCATACCAAAATGTATTAAACATGTATATGTAAGACTACCCTGCCATTGTCAAGTATATATCCCAGGTGCTAGCTAATCGTAAAAGGTCATGTGGCATTACCATGTCCTCCTAGCGTGCAGCTTACGCCCATAGCTGTACTACCTCCATCATGAGTATGATTTCAATAACTGGGGCCTAGGACATAAGTGCTCACTCCCACTACCATTTTATCAATCGTCATATGTAGTCCCATAATGAGGCAAATCCCATATGTAGAAATAAACATTTAATATAGAACCTAGTTAGGTGCCACCTAAATGTACACACTACATAACTGAGGGTCAGTTGTATACCATATTATGCTTGCCTCAGGTATCATGGTCAATGTCCCCATATCACTCCATTATACGTTCTTTTCAGGTATATAGTGATATTACATTCGTACAACATGGCGTACCCCAAAAAAAATGGATCCGCTTGCGATATCCATATGGACAACAAGCCTGTATATATGCCAAGGACCTCCCACGCTATTAGTATCTAATCTTGCCTATAGGTGCAGTGATGACCTACGGCTTGTGTAACGGATATAATCTCTTACCGTAATCGGCTTGCATCAGTGAATCCATACCTGAAAATGCACCTAGTTAAGCCAACATAGTTTACAGCTACTGTAACATGCCTCATCATCATGTACTGATACCTGCCAGTGAGTGCATGACGTAATTTCCATGGTAAGGTACTGCAATTACCACACAGCGGGCTGCTAGCCCTGCAACAACAAAAAATAAACGTGTGTAGTAAATGCTGTGTTATCCACGTCAACCAGTTATGCCCACCAATGTGAGTGGGTCCATGATCACTATGGGACTGCCATATGCAGCCTAAATACCAAATTGCCTAGTAGTGATACTCCATTCCATGTAATTACGTGGGAATGTAACTATCGTCCACGTCACGTCATTGGATGATAATAATACTACACGTTTAGTACCAGCCTCACATCAAACTTGCGTGGTAACCGCCTAATGTCGATATTGATATTGGTGATCTCAAGTAAAGTGATAGATCTTCTCTACAAATGGGGTAATACCACAGCTGCCGGTATATGAGTTAATGGGGCTATATCGAACTTTCCAGACTCCAGTAAAGTATATGACTGCTGCTTGTGTGGAATAGATAACAGTAAAACAGTCCTCACGATGGGCTCATCAAAACTGTAATATATGTAAAATGGTACAGGGTTTTATTTTGGCCTACTATATCATATAATAATATGTGTGTAATGTTAGTTTACTGCCATCCGTAATAAAAGATGGCGTGTCCAGGTGCCCCTGTATATATGTTACGTATTGATGGCGGGTAAACTAATCCAATCTAATCACCTGATGGGAGCCTCCAGCTCCATACAGAGCCTAGCTAATGTAATCCAGTTGGCAACCTTGGTCATGTGCATGCATAGTATGTACCCCTGAGTAGGTGATGTAGCCTGGCAGCTCCACCTGAGGTACAGAGGCAATCGTGACTACCTCCCCATAGTCCATCACTAGGTGATCATTAACTCATATCGCATGTCCTATATGTCATAGGTGAGTGTACAAATACATATGTGTGCTTCGGTGCGTTGCATGTGTGATATACCGGGGCATAAGCGCACAATAAATTAATGTTAGCCCATGTGATATGCATTCATTACCAACATTGTTTGATGGGTATATAAGTGCACACACCCCTCCACGTATGTAGGCTGACTGCCCACCTACTCAGTACTATCATAATGCATACAACATGCCTCATATACCACATGTCACCCGACACCACATGCGACATATGCATGACCATAAACCTGGGCCTAAGTTATATAGCTCCACACACACACATAGGTGAGTAATATATTGTAGAGCTAGCGGCCGGTATATATGATGTACCTGCCGTAGTATCCACCTAGGTAGTTGATACTGGGGCGTATCACCTCCACATAGCCTTACAAACACATATCGCCCTGCACTGAGGTCCATGTGCATGTGTAGCGTGAGCGCTCAGGTAGAGGTACAAGCACACCGTGTCTGGGGCCCTACCCTATCAGCAACACCTACCACCCTAATTTGCTCACTGAGGTGAGCTGGCATGGGACTCTCTAACAGTCTCTGGGTGCATAGTGACCTAACTAACTTAAGTGTTATGTGCAATCCCGCGTAGGATTATATATGTGATCGCTCCCTAATCTAGCAGATATGCTAACTTTAGCATCCAGATACCACCCTGGCTTGTTTTAAACCTCCTAAGCCTAGCATGTCTGTTGTTGCCCCAGCCTACTGCTCAGTGAATCCAGCCCATATATGTTAAGTGCCAAGCCTCAAGTGTACAGAATAAGTTGCCTGATACAGTCAGCCTGCACCCTAAACAACAAAAGTACGTCAGTCCGCACACTAACAGCTCAAACAGCAACATGTCGAATAGTGCGGCAATCGCCACACTGACTGACTCCCGATCCACCAGACTGCCTAGCCATCCAGCACACATACAAGTGCGCCCTACAGTCAGTGCCCTGCCACCCTCGTCCGAATGCCACAATGCGAACCCACTGCCACATCACAAAAGTAGAATAGTAAGCCTGACTGTCAGCCTGAAATAGAATAGAATTTAAGTCAAGACTCCGTAAAAGATAGTCGAAACATGCTGGTGTCACAGATCAGACATGACTAGCCATGCTCGTCGTCGCGACCCTGCGTAAGAAACCAATAAGTCCACACAGACATGTGATGTGCATCGAATGCCTAATGACTCAGCACTGCTCAGACAATAATAAGCTGAGACAAAACTGTTGACAACAGTACGGATATGCTAAAGTAAAGACACTGCCCTAAACATGAAACTCCCCACAGCATCCAAGAACTAACAAGAATGTCGTTATAAGACTCAGACCGTCCAGATACCAAGCCCCCTAAACACAGAATGATCAGCCCATGCAGCATGATGTAACAGAATCACGCATGTAAGTGTGACTAGAACCTAGCCATGCTGATGCCTAAGCATTAATGCTACTCAAAGTATGTATGATAAGAATGCTGGCGCATGCAACATGATGACATGATGACCTAAGTAAGTAGGTATATAGGTGTTATTGGTATTCACATGCTTTGAATGTATCTGTTCCTCCCCTAACTTAAACATGTGCTTAGTAATGGGTACCTACTCAGTGACTAAGTCGCATGACCTGCTGCCATCAAAGGCTATTCTGCAATAAATGCCATATCCTGCTCCCCAGCTGGTGCATGAGGCTATGATGCCCATGCCATACTCCGCCACTAATTGTATAATAAAAATAACTGCTCCAAGTCTCTCGCCTGGCCACCTATCTCTTTCCCCTTGTACACACAGCTAGGGGTATCACCACCTAGGTTGTATACCACGCTATTCCATATAGACCTGCAGGGGTACCTCCACTATGCATAGGTCATTTACTGGTTTGTAAGGGGTCCATCAATCGGCTCTGCCTAGTGGCACAGTTATACATTTGATGCCAGGCCTAGCCCCTTCGTCTTGGAGCAGCAGTCTGTATGCTGCACATCAGACCTTGGTGGTCGGGCCACTACCCCTCGACCTCCCAGTGCATGATCCAGTATAGGTCAGGCCCTCCACTCATACTGCATGCACCTCAGCTCCATGTATCCAAGTCGCACTCCATCCACACCGCTGTTTGCTTAGGGTCCCTCCAGCCTAAGAATGATCCCTTTAATTTAGGTGTGACCCCTGGACTAGCCTCGATGACCCCTAATAGGTACCGGTGCGAGCTGGAGGTGGATGGACCCTGCGAGCTCCAGGTCCAGCCTATACTATGGGTCAGCAACTCTTCCCTGCACACATACTTTTTTAAAAATGGCCTGATGCAGGCTGCAGGTATCGATCCAGCGTACATGGGACCTGCACGTGAGGTGCAGTATATTTCCAGTCATGGGTTTTACATTAGAGGCTTTTGCTAAACACATGAGCTGTCAGCTGGAGCTCACAATCGATATGACCTATCCATCTCCATTGAGTGGGTTGACCTGGAGGGTTGATTTAGGTTCAGGTTCCATACTAGGCTGTATCTTGCCCAGGGAGGCATTTATAAGCCCTAGCCCGCCATAAGTTATAATAGCTTTCGCCACACCTTTAGTTTGAATCAAAACCTGTGCCTATCATTTTTCTGTGCCTCTGTCAAAGAAGCGAGAGTGACACTGAAGTAATCCACACTATAGGAGGTATATCCTGCGATCTCCCATCCATTGGTCAAGATTCTCTTGCCAGACAAGGCCAGCAGTGCTCTGCCTCACATGTACGGGATTTTTGTTCCACAGCATAGAGAGTCTCTCTGGGTGATGAATCTGTCCACTCCCTTGCGTTCTATTTATATTACGTGTCAAAGGTTTGAGAATCTCCATCCTTGTGGTTCTGAGGGATCTAGATTTTTTGAGGGTGCCGGAAGCATATTCATCCAAATCCTGGGTTTGACATGGCCTTATATATCCAGGCACAAGGTCACCTCTGAGCAAAAGCGGTATGAGACTGGAATAGAGCTGGAGTTCTTTCAGTCCGGGCAGCATAAAGACATATTTTTGGCGGACCCTTTATCCTTTTGGTGAGGAACTTTAGGGGCTTTCAAGCTGCAGGTGTCTGGTCAGATACATTCCAGATAGGGGCATTGTGCTCAATCATAGGTCCTAATGAGTGATGAGTACAGGGGGGCGATGACGAAACTCCTTGATCTAGATGTGAATCCCTTTGCATGATCAGGTGAAGTGATATAGAAGGGTTTTCCTAACTGCTTAGCAACATGAGTGATTAATCCAGAGCGAGGCTACTGTCAACTTGGATTCCCAGATCCCTGATGACTTTTCTTATTAGCTCCAGTGAAGATTTGCCACCTATATGGTAGCTAGGGGTAACGCTTGTTTTTCGAAGGAATTATGACTATGCATTTTTTGGCGTTTAACACAGGCCATGGCTCTGGCACCAGTTATCCCGTTTCTGTAGAGGGCCCGCTTCTGGAGGGATATGCAATGTGTCCAGATGTGTTGACACTGACATTTATGGCCAGTTTACGCAGTCATCTGCAAACTTTTGTCAGCCATAACCCTCCTGTGTTTGCTTGTACTTCAGAAAGTAGATGCCAAACAAAAGTGGACCAAGGACTAGGCCTGGCGGACACCACTTGTGACAGGCTTTGAGTCGGCAAAACCAGCAACTCTGACCTGGCGGGTTCTGTCACTTAGCCAGTTTGCAACCCATCTTGTGATGTGGGTTTACATTCAAGCTGATAGAGTTTTTTACGATGATACCTGGAGTGGAATTGGCTATTAGCCGAGAAGGCCTTTGCCAGGTCGAGGTAGGCTGTATGGACTGCCTTTCACTATCAATGGCCTTGAGTGACTGTGAAAAAAGTCAACCAAGTTTAAGAGGATCTGCCTTTGACAAAACCAAACTAGGTTGAATCAAAGTCTGCAAGTTCCCTATGTCTTTATTTATGAGTTCCATTATGATCCTCTCCATGGCTTTGCAGATAAGGCTTGTCAAGCTAATGGCGGTAATTTCCAGGGTCTGTGGAGGCACCGCCCTTGAAGTGGGACCACAGTCACCGTGCGCCACTCCTTGGAGTACGTATCCTGAGGTGAGGCTAAGATTAAACAGCTGTCCTAACTGTGGGTTTAATTCCTCATTGAGTTCATGACACAGCCGGGGACACCATCCGGTCCCATGGATGCTGTGTTTTGCCTTAGTGAGGGCAGTTCTCACCTGGGCGTTGGAGATGTTTGGGGGCTACAATCCTCTGGAATAGATATCTCTCCTTTTGGCGGGGAGGGGGAGGAGAAGTTTGCACGGAACCTGTCAGCCAGTATGTTAGCAATGTGTGTAGGTTCAGTAATTTTCACATCATTTGGACCTAATTCTGAGCAGATCTGGGAGTTTCCTCCTAGGTTTCTAACATAGCTAAAGAAGGCCTTATGATTGTCTTTAGAGTCCTTGGCGATTTTTCTCTCAAAATTTGCCTTGGATGATTTTATGAGAGCTCTTAGATATTTACTTATAATGATCAAAGGTGTCTTACCTTTCAAGGATTTTGCTCTATCTTGTAGTAGCTTCCTCCTTTTGTTGTAGAGCTTGTTTATGGCTGGGGTCCACCAGACTGGGCCTTGCCTTTGGTACAGAGAGTCTTAGTTTTGTTTGCGATTCCCTGATCCATCCAGCCCTGTAGGTCCTGGTAGAAGGCATTTGTAAGTGATTCAACGGTTTGAGTAATGTTTACCACTGGCTCAGGGGCCTTAAAGGAGACCACACTAGTTTTTAGAAGTGTGAAATCGGCTTTTGAGAAGTTTTTCACTGTGGTCTTTTTTGTTTCAGGTGGGGGCGGGATGAGGACCCCCAGCGAGATTAGTTTATGATCTGATCTCACATTTTGATCCCATGTTCGTGATGATGAGATCAAGTATGTTTTCTCCTCTTGTGGGGATGGTGACTAGTTGTTCCATGGCATTTGAGTTTATGAACTCCAGGAATCTTTGGGTTAGAGTGTTCAGGCTTGAGTAGTGTTCCCAGTCTATATTAGGGTAGTTGAAGTCACCTAGTATGATGGTGTTTGGAGATACATTTATCCCCTCCAATGTTTTCAGGAAGGCCATGTGAGGTTCCTGAGTTTGAGAGGGTGGCCTGTAACATGCTACAAATTGCAGAGCAGTCTTGCCTATGGTTAATTGCACCTGGATGGTCTCCGATGCATCGTGCGTTGCCACCAACCTTGAGGTGTGGGTGTCCTTTATGAATATGGACACCCCCCTCCTTTCTTGGTGTTGTCCGGATTTTGGGGCGGAGCGCGCTGAGGTGAAACCTGTTAGTGCTGGGGTGCTCTCAGGAGCCTTGAACCAGGTTTCTGTCACAGCACAGACATCGATGTTCTCCATATTGAGAAGGGCCTCGAGTGCGTGCATCTTGAGATTGAGACTTCTGGCATTGAGCAGCATTACCCTTAGTTTTTTCCTTTTGGTGTTCTAGGGTGGTAGGTTTAGAATTTGAGCCTTGCCTAAAAAGGCACTATGGGGGTGGCAGAGCCTTTGCCAATATCCGGAAGCCCAGGGTGACAGGTGCAAGCCGTCCCTTGAAGCAGCGTGGCTTGTCCAGCATGTCATCCCAGGCAGACAGACATTGGATCCCCTTTGAATGACACCAGAATTTAAGCCAATTATTAAAGCTGATCATCTTATCACTGTATTGTGGCATCATTCTAGGTGAAGGTAGGATACTGCTCAAGGTCAGGGTCATACCTGCCTGGGCTACATAATCAGAGAGCTCCTCGATGTCCCTTTTCATGTAGTCCAAGGAGGCGTCTCAGGTCGTTGACACCAGCGTGGACAATGACTGAGTCGTGTACCTGCTGTTGAGAGACCTGAGTGCTTGCGTTATGTGGCGGATTCTAGCGCCCGACAGGCAGCTGTGACCTTCTCCTTACTCAGTCTGGTGAGCGGGCGTCAGTGTGTCTGACTATGGAATCACCAATGACAAGTGTGTCTGGCATTTTGTTTGGCCTTAAGGGCTGTGACTGTTTGACACTCTGACTGTGTGGTCTATGTGTTGCATGTGTTGGGTCGTGAGGTGGTAGTTGTTTGGGTGTCTGCTTTGGTGGCCTCTGCTGTTTTGGTAAATTTTGATCAGAGCCTCCGAGTGTGTCTTTGTGTGAGTATGTGTATGATTTGAAGTTGTGATGGTACCATGTGTGACTGGGTATGTATTGTGTGTGGTTACCTTCTCCTCCTGTCTGGTCTTGCCAGTCCTATGTTGAGAGAGCTCAGCCTCCAGTTTGGCCGTATAGTTGCATCTCGCATGTATTTGTGTTTTGTGGGAGAAGGAGAGGATTGTCTGTGTACATGAGGCAATTGTGGGTTCACCAGTTGAGCTGGAGAGGACACTAGCAACTGATCCCTCGACATACTAGAAGTAGTAGATAAAGAGACTTTCAAAGGACTCCGGGAAGTGGGTTTTAGGCTGGTGGGGTACTATCTATAATAAGAGTGCTTTATCAAGGTGCAAGTACTGTAGGAGTAAGTGCTAGGCTTTACAGATAGAGAATAGTCTACTTGGGAATCAAGTAGAGATGAACTTTCAGTTATAGGATATGCTGGTTAGATCAGCAGTACAGCTCGAGGAAGGTAGTTTTAAGGAAAATTGGAAGAGTGGAATTTAGATGGCCCAAATAGTTTAACCTTGTTTAACACGCTGCTCTTGTGTGCAACAGTGGTAACTCCACTAGCAGCGTTTGTGTTTTAGCAGGGGCTGAAGGAGCTAGGAATTGGCCCAAAGCGACCAATGGACTACTAGTTTCTGGCTGAAACTTCACCAAATCGGACAAAAGGCGCTCAGTGCTTCCGACTCCCACTGGTAAGCAAAGAAACTTCCCTCCTTCCTAATAAGGCAATGGATCAGTAACAGGAACTAAAAACAAAGCCCAGGGATCAGCAACTCTGAAACTGGACTACTCTAGTTCAGTAAGGCGGAAAACAAGAGATTTTTGTTTTATTACAGAGATAAGGAAAAAACAGACAGTAAATGCTATAAATGCTGTAAATCGGCTAGCGCACTTTAGTGTGTAGCCTACAGAAACAATTTGCAACAATTAGTAACTTAAAGTGCAATAAACAGTGTAAAATGCAGAAATCACTTAAAGTAGCAGTAAAACAGGTGAAATGCAGTCGCTAGCTTAATAACAGTGGGAAAGCCACAAAAAATACTTATATCTGGTAGAAAGTCACTCTTTTAGCTCTCTGCTGCTTGGATCACTCTGCAGGCCACCACGAGGATCTGTGCTGAGTTGGTACAAGCTGGAAAATGCGTGTTTAGCGTGTTTTATAGCAGGGGGCTGAAAGGAGCTAGGAATTGGCCCAAAACGACCAATGGACTACTAGTTTCTGGCTGAAACTTCACCAAATCGGACAAAAAGGCTGCTCAGTGCTTCCCACTCCCACTGGTAAGCAAAGAAACTTCCCTACCACCTAATAAGGCAATGGATCAGTAACAGGAACTAAAAACAAAGCCCAGGGATCAGCAACTCTGAAACTGGACTACTCTAGTTCAGTAAGGCAGGAAAACAAGAGATTTTTTGTTTTTTTACAGAGACAAGGAAAAAAACAGACAGTAAATGCTATAAATGCTGTAAATTGGCTAGCGCACTTTAGTGTGTAGCCTACAGAAACAATTTGCAACAATTAGTAACTTAAAGTGCAATAAACAGTGTAAAATGCAGAAATCACTTAAAGTAGCAGTAAAACAGGCGAAATGCAGTGTAACAATAACAATTGGGAAAGCCACAAAAATACTTATATCTGTGGTAGAAGTCACTCTTTTTAGCTCTCTGCTGCTTGGATCACTCTACCCAGGCCTGCGAGGATCTGTGCTGAGTTGGTACAAGCTGGAAGCTTTTGCTGCGATGTTTAAGCGTGTTTTTATAGCAGGAGCTGAAGGAAACTAAAATTATTTAAAAACAACCAATGGACTACTAGTTTCTGGCTGAAACTTCACTAATTAGGACAAAAGAACGCTCCAGTGCTTCCACTCACTGGTAAAGCAAGAAACTTCCCTCCCCTTCTTAATAAAGGCAATGGATCAGTAACAGGAACTAAAAACAAAGCCCGGGATCAGCAACTCTGAAACTGGACTACTCTAGTTCAGTAAGGCGGGAAAACAAGAGACTTTTTTGTTTTATTACAGAGACAAGGAAAAAAACAGACAGTAAATGCTATAAATGCTGTAAATCGGCTAGCGCACTTTAGTGTGTAGCCTACAGAAACAATTTGCAACAATTAGTAACTTAAAGTGCAATAAACAGTGTAAAATGCAGAAATCACTTAAAGTAGCAGTAAAACAGGCGAAATGCAGTCGCTAGCTTAATAACAGTGGGAAAGCCACAAAAAATACTTATATCTGGTAGAAAGTCACTCTTTTAGCTCTCTGCTGCTTGGATCACTCTGCAGGCCACCACGAGGATCTGTGCTGAGTTGGTACAAGCTGGAAAACGCATGTTTAGCGTGTTTTATAGCAGGGGGCTGAAAGGAGCTAGGAATTGGCCCAAAACGACCAATGGACTACTAGTTTCTGGCTGAAACTTCACCAAATCGGACAAAAAGGCTGCTCAGTGCTTCCCACTCCCATTGGTAGGCAAAGAAACTATCCTCTTTCCTAATAAGGCAATGGATCAGTAACAGGAACTAAAAACAAAGCCCAGGGATCAGCAACTCTGAAACTGGACTACTCTAGTTCAGTAAGGTGGGAATAAAAGAGATTTTTTTTTGTTTGGTTTATTTACAGTGACAAGGAAAAAATCAGACAGTAAATGCTATAAATGCTTTTAAGCGGCTAGCCGCAGGAGTGTTAGCCTACAGGTAAAATTAAGCAACAAAATAACTTTTTAAGTGCAAAACAGTTAATCAACACAAAAAGTTTAAATAGAATGCAGAGCTGTATAAACAGGCTAAGATGCAGTCGCTAAGCAGTAAATAAAAAGCCAGAAAAAAATACTTAAATCAGTTATAGCAAATACAGTTATAACAAATGCTCTGAATATACTGTATATTTCCAATATGTTTGAGAAGGACAGTCAGAACACAAGGTTCAGGCAAAAAAAAAGTTTTGTTTTACTTTTTTGAAAGGGAAAAAGGAGGAACAGAAGGCCTTATCAAATGTTCTCTATTAAGAAGAATGAGCTAATGACACTAGACTGGAGGTGTGTCACAGTAGGGCAAACTGCAAAGCCACCAAGTATAAAACAGACACCAACAGGGAGGAGGGTGGGACAAAATAAAAAGCACTACAGATCAAATGAAATTTTTTAAACAGATAGTTGTGAAGATTCTGAATAGACAAAGTGCTTTATATATATTAAATTATAAAACAGTAATCTGTAAAAATAATCAAAATATGTATATTTTGTAGCTCATTCATCACAACTTCTAGTTGCACTGTGTAAAAGACAAAACAGATAACAACTTTTCTACAAGAACACAAAAACCAGTAGCCAAGAGATAATTACACAAATGTTTTGGTTATACAATAGCCTAAGACAGAAAAACACTACAGAGTCAAATGAAATTTTTTTTAAACAGATAGGATTTATGAAGATTCTGAATAGACAAAGTGCTTTTATATATTAAATTATAAAAACAGTAATCTGTAAAAATAATCAAAATATACTTATATTTTGCTTAGCTCAGTTCTTATCAAACAACTTCTCAGCTTGCACTGTGTGCAAGACAAAAGACCAGACATAACTTCTACAGAACACAAAAGAACCAGCCCCACTAGCCAAGAGATAATTACACAGAGTAAATGTTTCAGTTTATACAATAGCCTAAGACAGAAAAGAAACACAATGACAAATGAAATTTTTAAACAGATTAGGTTGTGAAGATTCTGAATAGACAAGTGTTTATATATATTAAATTATAAAACAGTAATCTGTAAAATAATCAAAATTACTTATATTTTGTAAGCTCAGAACTTAAAGAAGTTATAATTATTAAAATAGAAGATAAAAGTATAAAATAAAAAAAAGAAAGTTATTATAAAAAAAAAAAAATAGAAATAGAAAGGGATATGTGAGGATATTTTTTTTTTGTGGAAATAGTGAAAAAGGTTTTAAGAGGGTTGAAAAAGTGTAATTTTGTATAAAAGGGAAAATAGTGTTAAATAGTTGTTAGAAAAAAAAAGTGTGTAAAAAATATGTAAAGAAAAGAATAAAAAAAAAAATGAGATACTGCCAAGGTACAAAAATTATAGATAAGAAAAAAAAATATAGATATAGTTAAAAAATTTTGTATAAAAAAAAAAAATATATAAATAAAAATATGTAAAATAATAGAAAATGCCTAAGAGTAAAAGTGTGAAAATAAGAAAAAAAAATAAAAAAAAATATAAATATATAGTGTAATATCAAAGAATAATTAAAAAATAGGTTTGTAAAGGTGTAAAAGGATTCAAAGAAAATATGTTTTTATTTTTTATTTTTTTTTATATGAAAATAGTGTTTTTAGGTGTTTTATATGGTAGGGTTATTTATTTTTTTGTTTTTTTTTTTAAAAAGTTATAGTGAAAAAGAAATAAAGATATATAGAAATGTAAAGAATGTATATAGTAAAATATATAGAAAGAAGAAATGAAAATAATAAAAATATATATGTATAAAAAAAAATAAGTGAAAAAAAAATTATATTAAAAAAAAATAGCATCTCCTCTATATGTGTTTTTGTTGTTTTTTTGATTTTGGTTTTTTTTTTGTGTTTGAATATTTTTTTATGTAGTTTTTTTTTTGAGTTATATATTATATTTATTTTTTTTTTTGTATAAAAAGAAAATATAAGTGTGTAAAATAAATTTATAGTATATAGGTGAATATAAATAAATAAGTTGAATGTATATAAATATTATTTAAAATATAGGTGAAAAAAAATAAAAAAATATAATATGAGTAAAAAAATATATATATATATATATATATATATATATATGTATATATATATAATATAGAATAGTAGTTATAGTATGTTATATAAGAAAGTATAAAGTGAAGGAAAAAGTTATGAGTTAGGGAAAAAATAGTTTATAGTAAAAAAATTATAGAGATGTAAAATGAAAGAATAAAACAGAGAAATATTTAGATATTTTGTGTGTATAAAAAAATTTTTTAGATAAAAAATATAGAAAAAAAAAGTTTATATGTAATATTATATAATAGCTGTCCAGAATGTATAATAAAGCTAGATTTTTGTGTGTTTTAAAGTATATGTGATAGAAAAAATATATATAAATATATATAGATATATATATATATATATATATATATGTTTAAAATATATAGAAGAATAATATATAAAAAATATTTTGTGAGAGAGTGTAGTATATTAAAAAATATGTGAAATGGGGATGTAAAATATTTTGTGTATGATGTTATTATTTTTTGTTTTTTTTTTTTCTTTTGTTTTTTTTTTTTGTATTATAGGGTGTATAGAGGTTTAGAGAGGTCATAGGTGTGATTTTTTGTTTTTGTTGTTGGATTTTTTAGTATAGATTTTGTATTTTTGTATATATGAGTGATATATGAGTGATATATATATAGTATATATATATATATATATGAAAATAGTGTATAATATATATAGATATATATATATATATAATATATGTTAAAAAATGAATATATAATTATATATATAATATATTTATAAAATTATTATAGAAAAGGTGTTTGTTTGTTTTTGTTTGTGTATTTTTTTTTGTGTGTTATTTGTTTGTGTGTTTTTTTTGTTTGTTGTTTTTTTTTTGTTTTTTTTTTTGTTTTTTTGTTGTTTTTATGGTTTGTTTTTTTTTTTTTTTATGTGTCAATACAAATATTTTTGCAGGGGATTGTGTGAAATTTGTTTTGTTTATAGTATGTTTTTGGTTTTTTTTGTGTGTGTTGTATAAATATAAATAAAGGTATATATGTATTAAAAAAAGTGCAAGAAAAAAATTATAAATAATATGTGAGTAAATATTAGTGA